>NC_053124.1:4893175-4933175 GCF_010015445.1 Perca fluviatilis | reverse complement strand
ACCTTTCCCACCATTCTAGGTCAATATATAACCTAACTTATCTACCTTATCATTCAAGGTCTATGCCTAACCTAAACCATCTTGTGAGACTTTTACAAATCTTGGGTTACCATCTAGACACCACGGTAAACCACCGGTGCATGCTGGGTCTGGCTAAATGGTAACATGGTCATGCTGAATCCCTCAGCAGTCACTTATCTTCAGTGAGGCGTTTCTGCTGTTTTTGACAATAATCCCTTATGAGACTCCAGAGCCTCTGTGTGCAGTAAGAGGGATAGGCTGAGTGGACTGGTTAAAGTGGGACAGAGAGACTTAGTGGACTGGTTAGAGGTCATTTTTGTTTAATTGCCTGACTTTTGTCTCTTTTCTGGCTAGCCTAATTCTAGTAAAGCTACACAAAGGAAGGGAGGTGTATTAAAATTGATGATCAGTTGTATTCACAGGCTGAACATTTCCATCAATAGAAAAGGACTTTGTTTTTTTTATATCATGGTATCATGGATTCTGATTGGCTGCAGAGTGTCAAATAAAAAAAAGTGTTATAGGACACTTACTAAAGGAGTTCCGGCGACTGATTACTGTTCTACATTAATGTGCTGCATTAAAAGAAAAAGAAAATGTAAATCTGTTATTTAAAACACTATAGTGCTTCAGTGCCTCTTCCTCTAAACACCACAGGATGGCGCTAACATTCAAGCTGCAAAAAGTAAGGTACAATGCCCGTCTGAACTGACTTTGTTTCACAGCCAATAACGTTATGTCACATCCCCTCCACTGATCAGGTCGCTACTTTGCCTTGCCGTCGTCCATTAATACCTGACAATGGACACCTCGTCGGGCATTAACCCTTACTTGAACTAGAACTGGCAAAATAACGTGCTTATTTTGATAAATTACAGAAAAAACACTATTAAAGAAAGTTGCTGAATGACTGAATGAATTCTTGTTTTTTCCCCACAACACACACTTTTGAAAATACACCCTTTAAAGCCTGAACTACAACAACAACAAAAAAAGCAGGGCTGGCCCGGCAAGGACGCTGACAATGGAAAGGACGCGGAGCAGTGAAGGCGGAACGGCGGCCATCTGAGGCAGGAGAGACCAACGCCCACAGGCCTGGCTTCAGACGCAAATGCACGCGGTCTCTTGGTGAGTCCGTTTAACATAGCACAAACTCCTCTAGAAGTAAAAAAGACATCACTCATCCAGTCAGCAAGTTTAGTCTTATCCTCACATTGAAAGCAACACGTATGGAAATTGAGATGTTAATGTTGTGAAATAAGTTAGCCTTTCCTAGCTGTGTGCCTTTGTGCTACGAGCCCAGGTTAGCTTAGTAACATTACACCGATTACACAAATTCAGCCAAACAAAATTGTCACTCATCTGGCAATAGCAATATGCTCTCCTATGATGTGACAAGAGCGTGTGAGTGACAACATTAAAGCAACACCAACGATTATTTTGTACCTTAAAATAATGTTTCCAAAATCGTTTGAGTGGTTCATCAACTCGTAACAGGGTAAACGGCACTTCTGCATTCACTTTGCGGCCCTTTTTCGGCTATAAGAGTAGCGGATCTGTACTTCGAATGAGAAATAAGAAACTACAATGGGCAATTCCGCTTCCAACCTGTAGGGGGACTGAAGAGGAAAAGTGCTTTGGTGTTGCTTCAAGTTGTTACATCTCGACGACTCGACATTTCCAGGATAAATGTCGGCGCTGCCGGATGTTCCGGCGATGTGTGTTGCTGCTGTCTAACACTGTTCCACCAAAACAAGTTCCTTCCCGAGACCATTTTGCAAAGCCACCATCGCTGGGACTGGAGCTTAGCGCTGCCCAAGAAGATTGTGATTGGTTTAAAGAAATGCAAACCCAGGGTGTTTTTTTTCTCCTACCCAGGAATGTATGTGTGGAGAGAGATATGTTTACGTCTTCGTATTAAGTTTAACAGTAAAGGATATTAGTTTATTTGTAATGTGTAGGTATGTAGATCTTTTAAAGGGGTGATAGAATGCAAAACCGATTTTACCCTGTCATAGTTGAATGAGGACAGTTCGGTGGGTAAATAGGACATACATAGAAGCTCAAAATCCCATTGACACCCCTTTACTATGAAAATTTAATTTTTTGAAACTGCCGCTGAAAACGGGCGAATCCCAACAAAGCTGGAAGTTGACGTCAACCTCCCAAAAACCGGAACCGTTGTCAGCCCATGGGTGTATTAAGAGAACGGTCATGCCCCAACATTTACATAGGCTACACAACTGACCTGAGATGAGGTAGTTTTCTGAATCTAGCTAGGTCACGCAGATCTCTGCTATTCCATTACAAAATTCACTTCTGAAACTTTTTTATGCGAGAAATCAACCATATAAAGCTCAAATATGGGCCGCTTTACGAAAATGGATGGCTAATTGCAAATTTTCTCCGACTGTGTGTCGGAGTTTAGTGCCGGTGTTGTTGCTGCCTGGGTTGCTACATCGCCGCCCTGACCGCAGTGTCAGCGAGCTTGTTACGCCCGCAATCTTTTACCGCAGCCCACAGGTTCCAGTTAATCTTATAATGGGTATGTGTGATGAGTTATTTAAACAAACAATCGGGGAAATAAACGCCTCTTGTCCGCGAGTCTCATTGATAGAGCTGCGGTAAGATGGAGTCCATCAATGAGAGCTAGCTAGCCTCCTCCTAACTCTGACATTCACAAAAATACATTCAATTGAAATCCGAAATCGGACAAGTGTTAGCTAAGCTTTGTAAGACCTTGAGGAACCTGTAATATTCATGCCGTGACGAAATTCAAACTGTAAATATACTTTAGTTATGCGAAAGTGAGCAAGCTGCGATATTTCCCCATTGTAATGAATGGGACATATAGCAAGCAGCTGCTCGTCCTACAAAGACGCCTTGCGTTCATAAAAATGCCTTAAAATCAAATCGGACACAACGGTTAGCTTTATAAGACATTGGGGAATGATGTTATATAAGTGGCGTGACGAAATTCAAACTGTAAATATAATTTAGTTATGGCGACGGTAGCTAGCTAGCTGCGGTATTTCCCCATTGTAATGAATGGGACATATAGCAAGCAGCGCTGGTCCTACAAAAGGCTACGCGTCCGTAAAAATGCCTTAAAATCAAATCGGACACAACGGTTAGCTTTATAAGACATTGGGGAATGATGTTATATAAGTGGCGTGACGAAATTCAAACCGTAAATATATTAGAGTTATGCCGGCAGCCGGCCGCGGAGCCCCGGTAGTGCAGTATCCACAAAGGGTGAATTTGCGCTCCTAAAGTCCGACACGTCTTACCAAATTTGCAATTAGCCATCAATTTTTGTAAAACGGCCCATATTTCAGCTTTATATAGTTGATTTCTCGCTTAAAAAAGTCTCAGAAGTGAATTTGGTAATGAAACATTGCAGTGTCTGGAATATGAGATTCTGTCGCTTCTCTAATGTGCGTGTATGGGGATTCGCTCAACCAATCAGCGCTCTCTGAGTGTCTGCGTATGGCAAATTCGCTCAACCAATCAGCGCGCAGCTCATCTATTCATGACCATACCATATTTGGAAGAAAAGCTCTTGTTACAAATAGGGCCAAAACACAGGGATGCATAAGGGCCAGTAAAATATCAACCAGGCCATTTTCAGCCCAACCAATGTTACATACCCCATTAGGAGACCATAAGGAACAGTGTGAAATACCCTATATAATCATTCTATCACCCCTTTAAAAGACATGTTTATGTTGAAATAAATATACCTAAACAAGTAGTTATGTATCTTGTTACATTTGCCATCCATAGGTATGCAAAAATTCCAATCATTCAAACATAGGTGTTTTTTTAGAGGGAACATTAAAATGTTATTTTTGGCCAGTTTAGACAGCATATGTACTGGATTGACAAAGGCCGTTGCATGACCTGCCGCAAAAACTAGGGCGACAGATGGTCATCGTCTGCCCAACTTGGACCGAAGATCTCCCTGGTGTCAATGCCTTAACTTGAAATATACACCGTTGTTCGTTTATTTTTCCGGCTGAGATGGATGGGATACCGCTGCAGTGTTTCAGTGTATGAATTAGCCTAGCGGACTTCTGTACACAGCTAGAGGTCGACCGATATGGGTTTTCTCAGGCCGATGCCGATCTTTTGAAATCAGGGTCGGCCGATGGCCGATATAGGCTGCCGATTATTTTTGGCCGATATTTGCTTGTTTTTAACCTCTATTTGAAAGATAAAATTTAACACTAATAAGTACTTAAGATACACAAAATTTCTCAACAAAAACATTTATTGAACACTTGAACACCAATCTGCACTTGTATACTTACATTAAACATGTATAATGTAAAAACATATGTTGGATAAATAAACAAAACGGGTAAGAAGAAACAAAGAAAATAAATTTAACTTTGTCAAATAAACTTCAATTAAAAGATAAAGTTTAGTGCACTTAGCAGCATTTATCAAACAGCTGAGAACAATAAAATAAATTGACCATTTTAACAATAGTATTGCTGACACACAGTAGCAACCAGCAGCATTTCTTTGTTTTGGTGTTGGCTGGGTGAAGCGCTGCCATAAGGGGGTGGTTTTCTTTTCAGCCATCAGACTTAATGACTAAAAAAGGGGGAAAATACAAGGTTAAGTTAGTATTTTTGTATAGTATCTTCCTCAAGTCATTTTATAGAGAGGTATAGATATAAAATCTAACATTTGTTTTATAAATCAGCTAATAATTCAGTGCATTGTAAGTGATACAAGGCTAAAAAGTTTCTATCATCTTCCCAAAAACTGTCCTAAAACATGTATTTTTGGTTTGTTTTGTTTGTTGACAGACAAAGCCAAATGGACAAAACCTAATTAAGGGGGGGGAAACAACTTTAGGCCATATGGTCAAAATTAAATGATTTAATAATAATGTAATAACTATAACTTATAACAATAACGTATTTCACTAGTAAATTGCTGTTGAACGACAAAAACAACCACCATGGCAAAAGGGTATTTTACAACAACTTTGAATGCACCGCGCCGAGCGTCTGTGTTGTTCTTCAGACAAGTAGCTAAACAACGGCAGCAACACTGCTTAACATACTGCTGTTGGATCCTATACAGTGAAATAAATCACACTTTACACCGTTTAGCTGTCAGCATTTTAATCGTGTTTAATCCATCAGCTAGCTAATAGTAGGCAGCGTTAACGCTGGCGAATGTAAGTGTTAATGTAACTAGCGTCACATGCTGCAATGTTTCTGTTATTCTAACATTTGTTTCGAGCATCAGAGAGCAACGCAGGCATATCAGCGTGCAAATTAAGTACAGAAATCTGCGTTGTATTCCGGTCAGGTAGATACGGTTCGTTAAGGCACGGGTGCCATATTAGAAGCGGGTCTATCTGTACCAACCCTTGCAACGACGCGGTAGCCCAAAAAAGCCAGTCCTTCTAGCCTATGGTGCGGTGGTCTCTTTTAACTACAACTTCTTTCTCTGCATTGAGTTGACAACCCTCTCAAATATAGACACACAAACAGAACAAATAATAAAAGTCTCAGATCCACAGTCTGTGATTGCAAAATTCTAGCTTAATTATTGTGACATGACAGCATGACACGACAGCTATCAATATCCAAAGTAGCCGAACATCATGTCGCCAGTTCATGTTTTTTCTCGAAGTTGGCAGCAACATGTCATACGTTTTTCATTAAATATATACGACATAAGAATTCAATCCTTACCGTTTTCTCGGAGGAACAGCTCCTTCCTTAGGCACTGGATGAGGTCTGCTCACTCTGCTGGTAATTGACTCTAGGGGCAGCGTGCGTCGAACACGTGTTCCACAACAACAACAACACCAGGCTGCCCGCAGATGTGCCTGCCTATTAATCGACTTGATATTGGCCGATGCCGATTATGTAAAAAAAGCCAAAAATTAATCGGCCTACTGATTAATCGGTCGACCTCTATACACAGCTTTATCCCGACAGAACACCACGGTGTATTTTAATTTGCATGCATATTTTTTAAGCCAAACATTGCTGAAACAGAGCAGCTAATATTGATAGTGAAAGCAACAAATTAGGGGACTGCCAAGTCGTGTGTGTGTGTGTGTGTGTTATCTCTGATAACACAGAGATCAAAGGAGAGAAGAGAAAAGCAGCCGTAAAGTATAACGCAGTAGACAGAGAGACAAATCGGGTGTAGCCTTAATAATGGCTATTTATTGATTAAGGCAAATATTGATATATGCCAAACCATGTCATTAATTAGATTATGTTGTAAATTGCTTGACAGCCCTAGTTTGAACATACGGGCTCTGTTGTGGGATGTTGTTCCACTAGTGTGTACATTTAATGCAATTTATTTTGTAGCCTAAATATGTTCTTTATTTTAACAACAGTATCATATATCCTCATAACCCTCCATAATATGAGACATTTTAAACATAATAATGGCAAAATCGTGTGGTACTCACAGACTAGTCTGGATGTTTGAGGCCTCTACACAGGCCTTGCTGGTAGGGTCCCAACCACAGAAGGGGTCTCGGGCCAGAACACACTGAGGACAGGTCCAGTAGAAAGAGCAGTTGGCAGTTGGAACCCTCACCACACCCTCTGATGTGCCAACATAGATCATACCCTGCAGTGTGACAGAATGAGAACAAAACTGTTTTTTAGGCCAAGGACCCCTGACCTGAAAAAGAGACGAGCAGGGACCCCCTACTACACATATTGTCTAAAATGGAGTAGCATAATAAAGTGGGCCTGCAATAACGTGTAGGGTGGCCTAAAGCCTTTACACATTTTTTATTGTGCCCTTCAATACTAAGCTACCATTTACATTCATATATCATCATGTTTTAATGTAAAAAATACATATGGAAGGCACAGTTCTAATTCATAAGCTTAACTGTATTTGTAGATGGCCATAGTGGCTACCTTACCTATAGGCCAGTAAGCATATCATCCATGTTGTTGAGGTTGTTGCTTTTAATGAATCGGCCAGTAATAATAATTATTGCTAATAATATGTTGGAATCTTGTTTATGTATATTTTCAGAAATATTTTACTTTGGGGGGGAAATTATTTTAAACAATGATTTGGCGGCTCCCATGCATCGACTCTGAGGACCCCCTAGGGGTCGCTGAAACTCTGTTGAAGATCTCTGGTTTAAACAATTAGAAAAGTACTCTGAGATGATTTTACATGAACCTTTGTGAAGACTAATCCTGAACACCATAGTCACATACATGCTACACAGACTTGATGTCTGGTGTAATGGTATGAAATAAGATCAGTGAGGTGATTCACTTGGATTAGTTTCTTAGTTTATCAGGGAAACAATTAAAAACAGAGCTGAGTAACTACAGCACATGACTTTGACCCATCAGTGTCAGTATACAGCTTGAATGACATGGTGCACTGCATTGGGCAAATCAACTATAACACTATTTGTATGAAGGGGTAAAAAGGAAAACACTTTTGATATTTTTCTTCACTCTTCTTTGCTGGGTAAACAGTATGGATGAAACCGAGTCAAAATTACTTGGGGGCGACCTACTGTAGACTATAGGGCTTTGACTTTTGCCCAAAAATCATATTCGAAGTTCGTTTGTTTATTAATATAAATATTCAAATATATTCAAATATGTATTAATAATATTTTGACCATTAAATGCCTTCAGTAAGACCTATATTTTTATCAAACTTAAGTTGTATATGTTCTGTCCACCAGAGGGCAGTGTATGAGTCAATGTCAATAGGCAGACGATGTTTTCAGAAGAAAAACACAATTATTAAAATTGCTAATATTATTAAAAGTCAGACCCTGGATTAAACACAAACAGTATGCTTTCGACAGGAAGTTCAGAGCTTTCACCGTAGTAAAAAGTTTCACTTAAGTCGACCACTTAATAACATCGAGATATAGTTGGAACAGATGATCTTCAGACCAAGCCAGAAAAAAAGTGATTCCATTGCGTATTGACATTCGAAAGCGTTTGCCTGTCACAGCCAATCGAAATCGACGGCGAAGCCGCTAAACAGGAAGTGAACTCATATCTCGGGGAGGCTTTCACGTATCAAAACCAATCTCAATACTTAGACTCATGACCCAGTTAGGAGGACGGACAATCAATTTGGAGTCTTTTGACCACTAGGGGGAGCGCTATAATCACAGGAAGTAGGCTCATATCTCAGCAATGCTTTCACGTATCAAAACCAAACTTGGTGCATGGACTTGGGACCCTATCCTGAGGAAGCACAATAAATTTGGAGTCTTTTGACCACTAGGTGGGCGCAATAATCATAGGAAGTAGGCTCATATCTCAGCAATGCTTTTACGTATAGAAACCAAACTTTGTACATGGAATCAACACCCAATCCCGAGGACGTAAAATAAATTTGGTGACCTTTGACCACTATGGGGGCGCTATAATCACAGGAAGTAGGCTCATATATCAGCAATGCTTACACGTATCGAAATCAAACTTGGTACAGGGACTTGGCACTTCATTGTCAGAATACACAAGGACATTGGTGTAATTTGGCCTCTAGAGGCACTGTAACCAAGTAAAAAAGCCATTCTTTATCCAATTGCCATCAAAGTTGCTGTGAGTGCTTGCTCATGCCATGGCAATGCCATTCCTGCTAGTGTACTGCTTGGCCCCCTCATTGCTGCTTGCAGCTATATTTGTAATCCTTTTTATCTGCATATAGATGGACATGGTTAGAGACAAGGATGGTGTTTTTTGGAGAACAATTTAATCCTGTATGGACATGTTTGGATTTTTACAAGGATGAATATACATATTGGGGTACTATAACTGTCAAATAGCAGCAAGGACACACGCACATACCCCCACAAACCATACACAGCCAGGTAGCTTATCTAACAGATTAAACCCAAACAAAACGGGTGTTATCTTAGCAGAGTACAATGTGCTAGTTTGCTATTTCTACTTTTGTAAAATAAATTTTCATGCTGCCACCCGATACAGTAATGTATCCAGCTGTGTGTCATTCACTTCAATACAAAGTCTGGGAGGTTTCTGTGAGCAAGTGCTGCAAAAAACGTTTTTCACGAAAAATTTTTTTATGTTGTTTTGAGTTGTAGGCAATGTATGGCCCGCAGCGTAAAACTTAAAAGGCTGGAAACAAATGCTGAAACATTGTAATCAATTTCAGCTTTTGTATTTTGGCAAGTAAACTAAATGGTACATATTATAGTGGTGCAAATGATTACATTATCACATCTTGTCCAAGGAAAGAACAACAATGAGTCCCCTCACCATTTATATTCAAGGAACACCTCCATTAACCCTTACCTATAAGAGCATGTGAGTGAATATTGGTGTGCAAATGAGTTTCTATGTTCCAACTCTTCATAGTACTGCATTGCCATAGAAACCCTCCCGACACATTTTCTTTTTTTTTTTACTGCTTTTCTGATGTTTCTTAGCACTTTTCAGATGCTGTCTATTTTGTTAAATGCATTTCTATGAAGCTAAAAGTATTTTATTGTATTTTCTCCTTTTATGCCCTCTTAAACTGTAAAATGTCCTTGTGTATCTAGAAAGGCGTCCGCCAAATAAAATGTATTATTATTATTATTATTTATTGTCCTAAAGCACTGTACGGCCATCATGCAAATGCATCAATTCGCCTGTGGAGGAGAGTACCGTTAATCAGCGCTGCTCCTGGCGAGTAAAGGTTGTTTACTCGCCAGGAGCCAGGAGCGATATTTGGTTTTCTAAATTTTATCCTGTCATTATGACAATATAGGAATGTGCAAAATAGGTATTTAGGTAAAGGGCAGGAGGAAAACAAAGCAAAAACACTGAGGGTTTAAAGGGGTGATAGAATGATCACATTGGGTATTTCACAGTGTTCCTTATGGTCTCCTAATCGGGTATGTAACATTGGTTGGGCTGAAAATGGCCTGGTTGATATTTTTTTGGCCCTTATGCATCCCGGCGTTTTGGCCCTGTTAGTAACAAGAGCTTTTCTTCCAAATGTGGTATGCTCATGAATATTTAGATGAGCTGCGCGCTGATTAGTTGAGCGAATCCCCATACACACACATTAGAGACGCGCGCTGATTGGTTGAGCGAATCCCCATACACACACATTAGAGAAGCGACAGAATCTCATATTCCAAACACTGCAATGTTTCATTACCAAATTCACTTCTGAGACTTTTTTATGCGAGAAATCAACTATATAAAGCTCAAATATGGGCCGTTTTACGAAAATTGATGGCTAATTGCTTATTTGGTAAGACATGTCGGACTTTAGGAGCTCCACACAGTCTGACGAGAAAGCGGCAGCCTGCTGGGCTCCATACCCAGGGCAAAGTCACCCTTTGTGGATTTCTGCACTACGGGGCTCCGCGGCCGGCTGCCGGCATAACTATAATATATTTACAGTTTGAATTTCGTCACAGCACTTATCACAGCTACCCCAAGGTCTTACAAAGCTAACAAAAGCTAACAGTCCGATTTGAATTTAAGGCATTTTTATGAAGGTAAGGGGTCTTGTTAGAAGGGGCAGCTAGCTAGCTAGCTATATGTCCAATTCAATACAATGGGAAAATATTGTGGCTAACTAGCTACACTTTCGGCATAACTATATTATATTTACAGTTTGAATTTCGTCACACCACTAATATAACATCTACCCCAACGTCTTATAAAGCTAACTGTTGTGTCCGATTTCAAATTAAGGCATTTTTGTGAACGCCGGGGGTCTTCTCAGGAAGAGCAGCTAGCTAGCTATGTGTCCCATTGAATACAATGGGAAACGATTGCGGCTAGCTAGCTACACTTTCGGCATAACTATAGTATATTTTGAGTTTGAATTTTGTCACGGCATGTATATTACAGGTTCCCCAAGGTCTTACAAAGCTTAGCTAACACTTGTCTGATTTCGGATTTAATGCATTTTTGTGAATTTCAGGTCTCGTTAGGAGGAGGCTAGCTAGCTCTCATTGATAGACTCCAGCTCACCGCGGGCTCTATCAATGAGACTCGCGGACAAGGGGCGTCTTCAATCGTTTGTTTAAATAACTCAACACACATATCCATTATAAGATTACTGGAACCTGCGGTAAGAGATTGCGGGCGTAACAAGCTCGCTGACCACGCTCTCAGTCACACACTGGCCATTTAGCAGGAAGAGGGGAGGGAGAACAGTGAGCTGCAGGCCCTTGAGCTCTATCAGGGCACCGCCGTTTGGTAGTCCAGTCACCCAGAAAAGGGTGAATTTGTGCCAGACTTGACGGAGCTCAATCGAGCTCACAGCAGGCCGGGGTCTGTGAAGGAGGACAGGCAGACAGGCAGAGTTTGTGCCGGCCGTGATGGAGCTCAATCGAGCTCACAGCAGGCCGGGCTCTGTGAAGGAGGACAGGCAGAGCGGTGATGTAGCAACCCAGGAAGCACCGGCCGCTGAACTCCGACACACAGTCGGACAAAATTTGCAATTAGCCATCCATTTTCGTAAAACGGCCCATATTTGAGCTTTACATAGTTGATTTCTCACATAAAAAAGTTTCAGAAGTGAATTTTGTAATTGAATAACAGAGCTCTGCACGACCTAGATTCAGAAGACTACCTGATCTCAGGTCAGTTGTGTAGCCTATGTAAATGTTGGGGCGTGACCGTTATCTTAATACATTCATGGGCGTGACAAAGGTACAGGTCTTGGGATGCTTACGTAAGCTTCCAGCTTTGTTGAGATTCGCCCGTTTTCAGCGGCAGTTTCAAAATATGAGATTTTCATAGTAAAGGGGTGTCAATGGGATTTTGAGCTTCTATGTATGTCCTATTTACCCACCAAACTGTCGTTATTCAACTATGACAATGTAAAATCGGTTTTGTATTCTATCACCCCTTTAATATACATTTTTAAATCATAACTTTAAATGACTTGGCTAAGGTGATTCTAGTGTTAATTTGTCTAACAAAGTTTTATACTAATTCACCCTAAAAATGTGGTTTAGTCTACTACAATTGGAGTGCAAGCAGGGTTGAAGATTGTTCTTGTTGCTAATAATTTAGTAATAACTAGTATGGTATGATAGGAAGAAGACAGACAGTTAATGCTTGTCACCATTGCAGGCTACCAGTCCAGTTAGATTGATGCCTCATTTGCAATTTAATACACCTATGTTAGTATGCATACTTACCTGCACATTAGGAAGAACTCCTATCAATAACCAATTCTTACTCTTTTAGATTATCATAGATAAATCATGCCATTTTACAGTCTGAAGGTTTGAAAACACCAACAGCACTGACCCATTGGGATATTAAATCTCGTTGTCATCTTTAAATTCCTTGCCTGAAGTTTTGAGGAATGTCTGCACCTCGTCGTTTGGGACCTGTACCTTGCGCTGTGAAAATGTAATTTTGCTTTTTCTCTCTGCCATTGTTCTGCCGTCTGTGTTCATGAATTAAGACAACTTTTATACTTTGCCACATGGATAATTGAAATCAGATGCAAAAAAAGACAGATCACACTCAGCTGCAAAACTTTATGGTGTGGTTGCGCTGTAATATCATTTGCGCAATATATTTTGTGAATCGGACTTTGAGATGGGGGAGATAGCAGTTGCAAGTGATGCCCAATTCATCAGCGATGTGCAGCCGCAATCTGTTCTTTGGGAGTTTGTCACAATTTAAAGGATAATCAAGTTAATTATTTATTTTGTTTATTATTAACACCATAATTTATGTTTCATTATTATTTGTATCACTGTTGCACTCGGTTACAGGCTGGTGCATGAGGTTGTTGATGACCAGACATCAAGTTTTGGATTAGTGTCTTTAAGGCATCTAGTCTAAATCCCTTGAACTAAATCATACAGTAAGTCCCTCTCAGTGCGTACCTTGGGTATGGAAAGCTTCAGGCTCTTGACAGGCTGAGGCTGCTCAAACACCTGGATCTCCTCTATGATGTGGGCCCCACTCTGCAGCAACACTGCTTTGTGTATATAACCGGACTCTGAAACAAAGTAGGTTAGAAAACGCAGTTCATCTTTATACAACAGACAGACTTAATACTATTACAGCCCTTATGGAGTTTACAGTTGTAGTGTTTTGGGTTAGGGTGTTTTGAGTGCAACTTGTTATCTGAGGTACCACAGTTCTCAGATAAAATATCAACATCACACACTACCTTGAAAAGTTTGTAATCTCCTGCCACAAATTGACTGTCACTTTATAAATAGATGTTATCTGTATGAAGGGTTTGTTTTGTACATGGAGAACAAAACGTTGTGTAATGATTTAACCAGACTGACAATTGTAAGAGCAGAAAGAGACAAAGATACCTCAGAGTTGGGATGTCACGAGAACCAATATTTATGTACCAAGTTGATGCTAAAATTCAGAAAACGTAACGTTACTTGTTTTTCTTCAGTAACAGGGGATGCAAGTTCTTTTGGACCTGAAGGTGCAGGATATGCCTTCAAGTGCTCTAGTGCTCCGCAAAATTACGTAAAAAAACGCCTTAAACCGCCTACACATGATAAGCTGCAAAACCACTTTGCGCTGGCCGTTCTATGGCCCAACTACGTGCTCGGATTTGGCGCTTTGCGCTGCGCTCAAAGTTCAAATAATTTCAACTTTGACCTAGTTGCCGCTGACCTTTCGAAAGCGCAACCAATGAGATAACAGCTGCCGTTACCTAGTAAAGGGAAATAGCTTCCTTGCCACCCTCGATGACGAATACCTGCGCTGCGCTTTGTTCTCTGTGCATTGCTCTGCGCCCTACCTAGTGGTGCACAGAGAGCTTATTATGTGTGTTAAAGCCCAATTTGGACCAAAGGTCTGCGAGGTGGTTTGCGAGGAGACAAAACCGTTTTAGAACGTTGCAAGGGTTGCAGCGGTCTGAACCATCCCAGCTCGACTCAGCCAGCTAGTGGTTAGCAAGGTTTCAGGTGACGGCTGGTCGCTACAGGACATAGGCTTAGCAATGCGTATCCATGGCACTTTATACTTTAAAATAGCCGTCCTTGAACTTGATTTTGGGTGTTGTCAGTGTTTTCGTCTTAAACTTTGAACCTCTCACTGTGTTTTCACTTTATCAAAGTTAGTTGTTCTGCCAAGCTAGCTAGCTACCGCTAGAGTTAGCTGGTAACTTAAGGGGTAACTTTCTGTGTACTGCCATACATACAGATGAATGTCGCTTGTACCCAGAGTCCGTGTTTACCCACCGGTAAATCTCTATGGCTGATCAGCTACAACCTATGACTACAATCCGACTACGTGGACATGCAAGACCATCTCTGCGTTCATCTCCATCTCTACATTAGAGAGGGTACCGAGGCAGGCGTGGAGGAAAAGAATACCCACAGCGACTTTTCTGCTGGGCATCCTGCAAGCCAGTGTACAGGCGTCAGACAGTGAGCTGGGTGGCCTCCGTGCCTGTGTTTCACCTAGACTTGGCTGGATCCTAGAGTGCCGGTGCAATTTAACCAGGTGACTCTTTTTCTGTGTGCCGATCTGATTCTGCTTTATGATGAATTATGCAGCTGACATGGAGCTGATGGGATTACATTTTACTGAAATTGTACCTTGTACGTTTTACATGTGACAAAAACAAAAGGGATTGCTTTATAGAAAAAGAGCCAACCTGGGCTCCAAACATTGTATTCTCCCTAAAGGGAGCATTCTACAGTGTAGCTAATCCTTGTTAAACATATTATGCTTAAACAAATGTCGCCCATATTATCCGTCAAGATAATTCATGCTTTTGTTGCTGTTGTTTACATTAATCGTGATGCAAATAAAAAAAAAATGCACTAGATTTTTTTTTCTTGTGTTGCATTTGGTTGTGCAACCCTGTGTTGTACAATAACAATAACTGTGTCATAGTAGTGTGCCTCCCACATGGCCTACCTGTAAGCAGAAACAGGACAGTGTAGTGTTTGCTGTTGGCACACTTTACTCTCTGGACAGTCAGATGGCTGTAGTTGTGATCAGCAGACACCATACTCAGACTTCTTCCAACAGGTCGCACACTCTCGTCTGCCAGGAAGTTTTCTTTGACAAAGCGCAGGGCGTTGTCAGACGCATTGTGCAGGCCACACTACCACACAAAAAGGCAGTTTGACAGTAATACAAATTGAACACACTTCACAATTAAATCAAACAACTTAATTAAACCATTTTCATTAAATAATTCCAATTCAATGCAACTTGGATCTTATTTTCATGGTTGTCCATCGATCAGAATTAAAGCTAATGTGTGTGTGTGTGTGGGGGGGGGGTTATTAAAAATAACTTCTGTTATGATTTGACACTATATATCAGTGTTTCTCAAATGGGGGTACCCCTAGAGGTACTTTGGAGGACTGCAGGGGGTATGTGACAAAGTTTGTCGCTTTTTTTTTTTTTAAGGTTTTGTCGCTCGTTTTGACCTACTCTTGCCTTTCTTCCTTACTTTTTTCTTTGACGTTTTTGTCTCATTTTTCAAAGTTTTTTCGAAGTTTGTCGCATATTTGAATTTTTTTTTCCACTTTTGTTGCCCTAGTGTTGCCTTGCTTCTTTCTACTGTTTTTTTTTTTTCAATGTTTTTATTACTATTTTCGACCTATTCTTGCCTTAAATCCTTCTTTCTACTGTCTTTTTCCAAGTGTTTGATGCCTTTTTCCATTAGCATTTAAATGTTTTCCTGACAAGGCTGTTGTTTAGTAAATCTATCGCTGACATCGCTGTATTGCTCATCATATTTCTTTTCTAAAAAAAATTATTCGCCCCTTTGAACAGTTTTTTTTAAGCCATGTACCCAGTAAAACAGTTCAAAGGGGGTACATTATTGAAAAAAGCTTGAGAACCACTGCTATAACATAAAATGTAACTGTACAGTGTTATTACTCATAGAAATTGACAAACGTGTGAAAATAAGTCCTGAGTTGTAATAAACTCAGTTCTTGGGCAATTTCAGTTGTTAGGCCATTAAAACACTATCTGAAACTGAAACTTTCTCCAATAAGTTAAGGTAGCTCAGCATGTTGGAGATAAAGCCAATGTATCTGCATGTATGTCTTATTGATTTACAGTCTTGATGGAATAAAAATGAGCAGTCTTGTCCCAGTTTGTTTACCGGTTTAGATTTTTTGGCATGTTTTGGATTTACACCTAACTATTAATCAGTTTATACTTACGATACTAAGCGTTCACCCGTTTACCATTCCTTGTATTGTGTACATTTGGTTTGCGCCTTATGGACAATCTTTTTTATTTTATATTATGTTTCTATTTGCACTTTTCCTACTTTGTACTCCAACTGCTGCACAACGATTCCCCTCGGGATAAATAAAGTTCTACTGTATTTTTTCTTGTCATTCCATTTTCATATTAATTGTGACCAAAAGAGACCATTTACCTCTCCTGGATTTGCCACCTTCTCTTGAACCCGTGTGCTCCACTGTAATGTGTCCCGGTTCAGGACTTTGTAGTTACCAGAGAAAACTGATTTGATGTCAGTCAGGCGGAATGAACACACTGCTGACTGTCCAGAGTTGACAGACCTAGTTAATGGAAAAAAAAAAACACAAGACACTATGATGGTAGCTACAGACAAAATCCATGATGCACACAATTCAGCAATACATGTGTAGATAGATAAGAATTAGAGCACAGGGTCAGAGCGGATGCACCACCTGCTCCAGCTTACATACATACATACATATTTCCCTCATTGCCTCTTTCAAACTGCCTGTTATCTCTATCCAAAATGTGTATGTTGTACTCAACAGAGTGTTGTAAGATAACCTGCAATCATCAGCTGTCATCACTAGTCTTACTACTAACAGCATATTAACGGGGGTTTTCACATGATGATTTAAATGTTTATTCTTCATATTTTATGTTTAAAAATGTATTGTAAAAATGTAGTTAATGTAAATGTGGCTTCATCTTTTATGTGATGAAAAAGGATTTAAAGTTTTGCCGAAACACCCACAACATAATGAATCCTGAGGATGTAAGTTTTGTAACTAAGCTTTGAAGGGACACTTAACCAGACTGAAAATACATGCTAAATACTGGCTGGTAATCCTAAGGATACTGTATGTAAGTTTTGAAGCCGAACTTTAAAGTGATGGTTCGGAGTAATTTCACCCTAGGGTCCTTTGCACCATGACCTCGAGCCAAACAACCCCCGAGAAGCTTTTTTCACCTGGGTCGAACTTAGGGAGAGTTAGCGTTATCAGCTAAATAGCTTAGTGCAGGAGCTAATGGATCCAAGAGTGTATCTTGTACATTACCCCACTAATTTCGCCCGAAATGATACCAAACTGTACCCTGCGACGTACCACAAACACAGCCTGGCCTGGCCTGGCCCTCCCCAACCTCAAAGTGTATCACAGAGCCTTTCAGCTATGGGCCCTTAGAGTGTGGATGGACCCCTCATCTACAGTCCCATGGAGAGAAATAGAGCAAAACCTCACTGGAAGTCTAAGACTGCAAGACCTTGCCTTTACAGGTGTGTGTCCAAAAAAGTGAATGGTAGCCTATGGCCCTATTATCAAAAACACATTGACCAACTTTAAACAGGTCGAGGAGCAACTACACTACTCCAATAAGTGGCATTTGAACACCCCAATTTGGCACAACATACACTTAATGTTTTTTACACTTAAGAACCTTTTGTTTATAACCAGTGGAGTGACAGAGGTATTAATACTCTAGACCAGCTATTCAATGATGAAGGTATGTTAAGTTTTGAAGACCTGAGAGCTAGCTTTGAGGTCCCTAGGACATCCTTCTTCCTTTATCTTCGCTTAAAGTGATGGTTCGGAGTAATTTACCCTAGGGTCCTTTGCACCATGACCTCGAGCCAAACACCCCCCCAGAAGCTTTTTTCACCTGGGTCTAACATTGGGTGAGTTAGCGTAGAGTAGCGTTAGCCGCTGAATAGCTTAGCGCGGGGCTAATGGACCCACGTTTGTATCTCTTAAATGACCCCACTAATAATGCCTGAAATGATACCAAAGGTCTACACTAGTATATATATATAGGTTATGCACTCATAAAACGATGGATTGGAAAGTTTGTAAGTACACCAGAAGTTTAACAGACCTGCCAACCTTGAAACACTTTTTTGAGTAGCAACTTACTGATTTATTGTCGAAGTTCTGGTTCATGAACACGGCGGCATGCACGTGGAAAATATTTGTCATTAAATGTCAAATCTGTAAACATTTTAAACCCTAGAAAATAAGCATGTTCAAGTAGGCTACTTGAATTACATAAAACATTTTATTAAAATTATCGGTCATATTTAATACAATTAATTGGATCATAATATAATCAGTCACCTGATTTTCGCGTAGTTTAAAGTGACCAATCGTATCACCATATTTTGTTGCGTATCTACTACTCAAAATGCGTACAGGTTGGCAGGTCTGCTGATGTGATAGGATGTCGAATTCCTACTGATTGTTTTGTTACTTAATGATGACTCTAAATTACACCTACTTGGGAGACAGAAGAAAATTTGGCTAGCTGGATCAAACACGATCAAGAAAATGATAGCTCAGCGCTGGCTCCCTCCCCCACTCGCTTTGTATAAAACAGTGGTTGGCGTATTTTCTGGACATAGTTATGCCTACAGCAAGGATTAACAAAGCCAAGTCATCGACTATAGACCTATGGAAAAACGCAGCAGCACAAGTATCAGTCTTAATGACTGCAACATCACAAGAATTAGACAAGAGTTACTAGGCATTGTGATATTTTAGTTTTCTTGTATTTTGGTTTGTTTTGTTTTCTTCGAGACCGCAGAGGGTGGGGGGTGGGGTTTTGGTTCCTGTTCGATTGTATTTGTTTGTTCTGTATGTTCAAAAAATATAAAAATAATAAATTGATCATAAAAAAAGAAAAGAAAATGACACTGTTGATGCTGTGGTAAAACAGGCCACCACATCTTTAATCTAATGTCAATTAGGTACTGTATGGATCATGGCCCTTTAGTTAACTGACCATTGGGAGGTGAAGATGCCATAAAAGACTGTGTCATCTGCAGGAGCTCCCTCTGCTGGTGGGAGGGTGCCTATGTCTTGGATCACATTGTAGGGCAGCTCATTGTCAGCCTGGCACAACAGTTGAGCTTTGGCAAACGTGGTCCAGCGTCGCTGGAGGGTCCGCTGACCTCCAACATCACTCTGACACATGAGAGGAGAAGAAGGCATCAAGCACAGCAAATTTCTGTTCTGAACGCATTTGCATTCAACAGGTTTACAGTAATGTAATATAGGATGCCCTTGCCATAGCAGCTAAATGAAAACAGAGGTGCCTATATGCAAACTGAACCAGTCTTTGCATGCTATTATCATTCCTCCTGTTCATACATTATGCGCCTTCAGTAGAAGTGATATATATATACTGTATGTATATATAGAGGATGTTTTTACTCATAATTAAAATTAAAAGTCCAAAGACAAAATGTAAAGACATCAAATTAAAAATATTATTTTACTACACTACTTGGAATAATCAGGTCATAATTATAAAGAAAGTGAAACTACATTAATATGAGAATGAAAACATGCACCTGAGTAGAATGTATTTATGTGAGAGATTACAAGAAAATTGGTCAATATCACAAATTGTCTTTAATCGTTTGTATGTTCCACATAAGAACAAATGTAAATGCACAAGTGGTTCTTGCATTAGGCCCATTGTTTTGCCCTTACCATGCAGATCTGAGCAACACGAGAAACGATAAACTTGTCGATGAAGTCATACTCTCTGCCGACTTCACTGAAGAAAAAGTAGATTTTCTCCTCATCAGGACTGAAACTGGAACTGATGAAGGTTGGATCTATTGCAAACAGATGGCAAAGTATGCAGAAAATGTACATTTGTGGAAACATGTCTGAGGGTTGCTGATATAATAAAACAGCATCATTCAAATAAAAGGATATGTCACAGTTTATCACCATGTTTGTGGGACCCTTTGAGTCCATGCATAAAACCCCCTGTTGGTGTGAAATGTTTTTTTCAATGATGTCAGGGACATTGTAAAGCTGTCATTACGCCTACAGTAAATAGGAATTGTACTCTATTTAGGGGTGTATCATATGTGAGCTCAGTTAAATAGGACGGCAAAATTAATCACATTAAAATCATACTACTTCTTAAACAACTGTGGTCAATGTATATACAATGCCATTTTAAGGCAGAGGGACCATGGAGACTCGAATTGTTGAGGTCTTAACTTGACCAACTGAGTTCAATTCTTGTCTTTCTAACCATGGCCCACACAACGATAAGCATTTTGTTGTTTTATTCTCTTTTTATTCTAAGGTTTGGCAGTTCAAATACCTCACATGCTAATCTCAATCAAGAACTAACTAAGTGCAGTGTGATCTTGCTAAACTGTGCCTTTTGAGTAATGTCAGGCTAGACAGTACACTTTCACTTTCAAGTGCTCAGCAACTGAAGAAAATATGAAGGATTTAGTACACAGAAAAATCTAGATTGTGCAGGTTTCAGGTTCATACTTGTATTTTTGGTTTCTACTAGAACATGCTTTAATGTTCAATGTACCGTCTGTCAGAATATACCTGTATTTACCCTCTCTCTGAAACGCTATCTTTAAGCACTTGTGTCTTTAAGCCCCCCTCACGAAAAAGCCTAGTCTGATCTGATTGGTCAGCGTTTCCAGGGCTGTTGCATCTCTTTCTACCTATATATAGTATAGTTTTTGACTGACAGCACACTCACCCTCCAGCCATCCTAATGTATCATCCAACTTCAGGTCAACACGCCTGGCCTCACTGAGGTGCCGGGAGATGACTGGCCGGTTGCCCCTGTAGTCTGCAACGGTCCCGGTATAAAGCTCTCCATCTGAGAAACAGAAAAACATAATATATATAACATAATGTATGAGTAAATATAAAATAATAATAAATAATATAAAAATAATAAGCCATGCCCCTTTAAATGAACAATTAATGGTTTTCTACAGGGGCTTCAGCCCCAAATGTTTTAAAGCGCCCATATTATGCTCATTTTCAGGTTCATAACTGTATTTTAAGGTTGTACCAGAATAGGTTTACATGGTTTAATTTTCAAAAAACACCATATTGTTGTACTGCACAGCTCTCTCTCACTGCTGCAGATCCTCTTTTCACCTGTTTTCTGTTTTAGCTACAGAGTGAGACCTCTTTTCATCTTCTTCTTCTGTACTATCTTTGATTGCACTTTCGCGTTAGCGCAGCTCAGATGTAGAGCATGTCAGCTAGCTAACTCTAGAGACAGTAAAGAAGAAAGCTGTTTCTTCAACTTTGGTCAGTTACAAGGCAGGATTAGCTGGGAGACTTCTAAATGAGGGTGCACATGTAAATAGTTCTTTTGTAGATTATGGTGAACTTGTGTGTGTTGTAGCAGTGCTTTGCTATTGAGAACGACGTAGCATGCTAGCGTTAGCGTTAGCCGGCTAGCGCTAGCATTAGCCGGCTAACGCTAACGCTACGAGCTAACGGTTGTGGTTAGCCAGCTCATTTCGGACTGTGACGTCACCGATTTTGAACAGCTCACTAGGAGACTGAAGGCAGGACACATTCAGAAACCTGTATCTCCCTCAAAACAGCATGGATGGATTTTTTTCAAAGTTTGTATGTGTGTGGAAGCACCAGAGACACAAAAGAACACCCCAAATCCCAGAAGAGTGTTTTTTTCATAATATGGGCACTTTAAGTGTAGCCCCGAATGTATTTTGAAAGGTGGACTGACAAATATGAAACCGGTAGCCTGAATGCCTACCAAACTTAGTCCCACCCAGGACGTAGCAGGGTATTGCTACTGACAGTGAAACCCGCAAAGTCGTATTTACGTGCCTGATCGCCTCGCCATTCATACCTGACGCTTATTTCTCTGCGCCGGTCACAAAGAGATCTCTCTCTCTTAGGCCCTATTGAAACTGAAGGAATTATTATTCCTTGTTTTCCGGGCAAATTAATTGCCTTTTTGAGGGGCTTAACATACTCAAAAACTCACCAAAATTGGCGGTCGCATGTTGAAAATGTATGTATTTTAAGGGTTTCAGGCATAGGAGAACAAAAATGGCTCGCTAACACCACCTACAAAACTTCAAAAATTGAGCCCCTGCAGTACGTTTAATGTGTAGACTAACGAAACTTGGTACACATATGTAGCATGTCAAGATGTACAAAAAAACATCGTTGGAGCCATACCCTAAACCAAACAGGAAGTCCGCCATTTTGAATTGAAAGTTCAGAATTAGTCCGATTTTGGCCATTTCCACATGTCGTACTTTAATGAACTCCTCCCAGACATTTCATCCGATCAACTTCAAATTTGGTCTGTGCCACCTTACGGAGCCCCCCTGGGGTCAGCTGAGGAAGAAAAAAATAACTAAACCGTGCGCACAGAATAAAAATCCATTCCCTCGGTTTCATAAACTGTGAGCACGGATTCATAATCCATTCCCTCGGTTTTATAAACGTGAGCAAAGTTAGAAAGATATTCACAGATTCGAACTTCTGGGATCAATTACTCTATAGCGAAATGTTATTAAAGGGGTGATAGAATGCAAAACCGATTTTACCCTGTCATAGTTGAATAACGACAGTTCGGTGGATAAATAGGACATACATAGAAGCTCAAAATCCCATTGACACCCCTTTACTATGAAAATCTCATTTTTTTAAACTGCCGCTGAAAACGGGCGAATCTCAACAAAGCTGGAAGTTGACGTCAACCTCCCAAAAACCGGAACCTTTGTCACAGCCATGGGTGTATTAAGAGAAAAGTCACGCCCCAACATTTACATAGGCTACACAATTGACCTGAGATCAGGTAGTTTTCTGAATCTAGCTAGGTCACGCAGATCTCTGCTATTCCATTACAAAATTCACTTCTGAAACTTTTTCATGCGAGAAATCAACCATATAAAGCTCAAATATGGGCCGCTTTACGAAAATGTATGGCTAATTGCAAATTTTCTCCGACTGTGGGTCGGAGTTTAGTGCCGGTGTTGGTGCTGCCTGGGTTGCTACATCGCCGCCCTGACCGCAGTGTCAGCGAGCTTGTTACGCCCGCAATCTTTTACCACAGCCCGCAGGTTCCAGTAAATCTTATAATGGGTATGTGTGTTGAGTTATTTAAACAAACAATCGGGGAAATAAACGCCTCTTGTCCGCGAGTCTCATTGATAGAGCCGCGGTGAGATGGAGTCCATCAATGAGAGCTAGCTAGCCTCCTCCTAACTCTGACATTCACAAAAATACATTCAATTGAAATCCGAAATCGGACAAGTGTTAGCTAAGCTTTGTAAGACCTTGAGGAACCTGTAATATTCATGCAGTGACGAAATTTAAACTGTAAATATACTTTAGTTATGCGAAAGTGAGCAAACTGCGATATTTCTCCATTGTAATGAATGGGACATATAGCAAGCAGCTGCTCGTCCTACAAAGACGCCTCGCGTTCATAAAAATGCCTTAAAATCAAATCGGACACAACGGTTAGCTTTATAAGACATTGGGGAATGATGTTATATAAGTGGCGTGACGAAATTCAAACTGTAAATATAATTTAGTTATGGCGACAGTGTAGCTAGCTAGCTGCGGTATTTCCCCATTGTAATGAATGGGACATATAGCAAGCAGCTGCTCGTCCTACAAAGACGCCTCGCGTTCATAAAAATGCCTTAAAATCAAATCGGACACAACGGTTAGCTTTATAATACATTGGGGAATGATGTTCTATAAGTGGCGTGACGAAATTCAAACTGTAAATATAATTTAGTTATGGCGAAAGTGTAGCTAGCTAGCTGCGGTATTTCCCCATTGTAATGAATGGGACATATAGCAAGCAGCTGCTCGTCTTACAAAGACGCCTCGTGTTCATAAAAATGCCTTAAAATCAAATCGGACACAATGGTTAGCTTATAAGACATTGGGGAATGATGTTATATAAGTGGCGTGACGAAATTCAAACCGTAAATATATTATAGTTATGCCGGCAGCTGGCCGCGGAGCCCTGTAGTGCAGTATCCACAAAGGGTGACTTTGCCCTGGGTATGGAGCCCAGCAGGCTGCCGCTTTCTCGTCAGACTGTGTGGGCCTCCTAAAGTCCGACACGTCTTACCAAATTTGCAATTAGCCATACATTTTTGTAAAACGGCCCATATTTCAGCTTTATATAGATGATTTCTCGCTTAAAAAAGTCTCAGAAGTGAATTTGGTAATGAAACATTGCAGTGTCTGGAATACGAGATTCTGTCGCTTCTCTAATGTATGTCTCTAATGTGTTCGTATGGCAAGTCGCTCAACCAATCAGCGTGCAGCTCATCTAAATATTCATGACCATACCATATTTGGAAGAAAAGCTCGTTACAAATAGGGCCAAAACACAGGGATGCATAAGGGCCAATAAAATATCAACCAGGCCATTTTCAGCCCAACCAATGTTACATACCCCATTAGGAGACCATAAGGAACAGTGTGAAATACCCTATATAATCATTCTATCACCCCTTTAAATCACAAACGACGCTAGTAAGGTTAACGAGCTACAAACTAATTTTCATCAAAACGAGCCGTCCTCCGACCTGGAGAAATAACATTGGTCTCTAGTAGCAACCGGCAGTGAGACGGCAGTAAGACGAGTGTTTGGGGACCATCTACAAACTACAACACCGACACAAAAATATCTATTAATTTAATAATTAAATAAGGTAGTGTCTCCAAACTTACCTCAATTATAACTTGTATCCTGCTAGTTGTACTACAGCGCTTACTTTAAAAAAATAAGTTTTTAAATAAGAGAACCCCCAGATCCCCGGCATCATAAGTTGCTACACAGATCTGGAAACCAAACCTTGGCTAATGTTGATGCCATCTAACTAGCATCTACAAACTGGCCAGCTAAAATGAACATACACTGGCTATTAACATGCTGGGCAAGCCAATTGCTGTTTTGCATTGCATTCAGTTTATTTAAATGGGTCCGGGCTAAGCCCCAAACCTCCTCAAGTCCTAGAAATTCCCCTTGTTTTCTATGAGGGAAACATCCAATACTAGAGGTAATGTATTCTAAAACAGGCAGATTTCCTTGGATCATGCACCTAAATCATGTTTGCAGCTGCTGCCATGGTCCTGCTTGACGCCCTGCTACGCCCTGCACTGCTGCTACTACTATTATTAGTCATAGTTCTATTATCTTTACTGTTATTATAATTGCCACTATTTACCAAGTCATTCCATTATACCCACTGCTATAATTATTATGAGTCATATTTCAGCCTCTCCCCCCTCCCCCAACCAGTCGCATCAGATGGGCGACAATCAAGAGCAAGGTTCTGTCCGAGGTTTCTGCTTGTTGAAAGACAGTTTTGACTCCCCGCTGTTGCACCAAATGCATGTGCTTGTGGTAGTTGTCGGGTCTCTGTAAATTATAGAGTGTGGTCTAGACCTACTCTATCTGTAAAGTTTCCTGAGATAACTTCTGTTATGAGTTGACCCTATAAATAAATTGAATTGAATAGATGGTCCAAGATGGGTCTGAGCCAGGGCTCCACGCTAACTTTTTTAAGTGGTTGCCGGCCTGGCCACCAGGCATGAGCTTTTGATTGCCAAAATTGACAATACGGTTGAGATGTTTTTAACTGCCTATACTTATAGCAATTCATTTCATATGTAATTACACCACAAATTAAATAATGAACACTGAGAGAATGGCTTGCAATATAATTTTCCATCCCTCTCAAATAGGGGTGAAACGGATCACAAAACTCACAGTTCAGAGGCCCGTTCCAGGTAGGAGGTTTAACAAACTCTGAGTCTAACCCTGATGTCTGAGTTGATTTACCCTGAGATGGGAAACTCAGAGTTTTCGGTTCCAGAAGAGCTGATTTGAGTTGGTTCAATCAACTCGGAGTATGTTCACTCAGGGTTACGCGCGTGCACATAAGGCAGTATGAATGGAGCCATGATTCTACGATTCACCATGGTAACAACCACAAACAAACGGGTCGGCGGAAATACTCATGTGCACAAACAGCGAGTTTGAACCTTCTTATATACTGTCTATGGTTTGAACATGCATTTCGTTAAAAAAGCAAGACAGCGGCTGCTGCTGCAAAAGAGAGAGAATTGGTGTGGGAGAAAATTGCTGCTCGAGTCAATGCGTACGCATTAACAGTGTATTAATTTCATATTTAATCACAGTTAACTTATAATATTACTGGTGAAAACTGGAATTGTAGGCTACACCTATAATTTTATTCAGGTGCAATCCTGCGGGCGGAAAAGTAAACTATACTATTCCCATTCTGAGGCTGCAGCACCATGATCATTAACAGAATAATAAGTATGATCATTTATTTCTTTTTAAGGCGAGACACGGCAGGCAAAAACATCGTTTTTTTTCACTGGTCAATTTTGAGATTTTTGGCTATTTGTGTTCAATAACACGTCTTCTTTCAGACTTGTGGTGAAAAAAAGTCAGAAATACACATTTAGGTCTTTATTTTACTACACTTTGTCTGTTAGCGTCGGTAGATTTCTCCTAAATTCAACAAAAGTTGGCGTTCTAAATCATCCCGCTGCTCCGCGATCGCTGTCTGCACCCTATCATCACATATACCGTTGGAAAGCTCTCTCTCTCCTCTACAATGCTGTCGGATCCAAATATGGTCATTTCCTTTTCATCAGCAACCAATCGTGAAAGTAAAAGGGGGGATTTAACTCAAAATGCGCAATCTCATTGGCTGATGCCAATTTCTAACAACGTGATTCGTTCAGAATCGTCACGTGACGCTCTCTGACATTTCCGCGGTAGTTCAGAATGTCGAAAGAAATGCGTCGAAAATCACCTCAGAGAAGACGAAAACAGTTGTTATTAGCAAGAAGACACAGGGATTACACACTAAGACAGCAGATGATGAAATACCTTCACATAGTACGTCGATATGTCAACTATCGTTCAGAAAACAGGAGTTTTCAGACAGCGGAGGTAATCAGACCCTCTCTCTCTCAAAGCAGTTTACAGAAAGTCATATAGCCTACATGTCCTATGTGTCACATATATACTAACTACACTGTACTGATCGCGATACAACACACTATATTACAAAACAATTACATTACACAACAGTTAAAATGGTTGTATAATATAATTACTATATAATAGGCTACTAAACAAATCTGTAATTTTGGGATCCTAAGTGGTTGTGAGTCCCTCAGGCTGTGGCAGGAAGATACACATTTAGCTGTCAGTAGGGCTGCTGTCTCCTAGGAGAACTACCAGCTTCTTTTCTGGTGTTAACTTTGGGAAGTTTTTTTTTGTGGCTATTTTTCCAAGGTGTAATTCTCTTAGTGAAGATAGTTTTTCCCAGTGGAGGAGGAAGAGTATCTCTGTCTGACCCAGCTGGTGGTCACTGAGCCTGTCTCTCTCTCTCTCTCTCACTGACCTGTCTGTCTGACCTAGTTGGTGGTCAAATAACAATTTAGTCTACTTTGTTTGCTTTCTCCAATGTTCTAAATATTGGTCTTTTGAATGATTCATAATTAGTTTGGTTCTGTTGTTATGAACCAGTGCTGATGGGAGCCTGGTTAGTTAGCTTCACCATCAGCTGACTGAGGGGACTGTTTTGTGGGGAAAGTAAGCTTGAGGCAGCAGCAATATGGCCATCTCCATCTTCAATGCTTTCTGTTATGGAGAAGTTGTGGCTTCAGAGCAGAGTTGTGACGGTCAATTCAATGAGAGAAACTAATATGCTCAGGATCTCGAAAGCTGAGGCTATCACAACTGCCAGTGTAAAACACAGGCACAAGAGTCTAAGCACAGCTAAACTAGCCTACATATGGTGCTGGAATGGACAATTAGACTTTAGAAAGCTGTGACATCTACTGTTGGTCTGGTTCTGTGTCCATACAACTGTCTAGCGTGGGTTTTGTCTGCAACTTTGTGCATGATACGCCAATGTTAATTCAATGAGTTACTGCACTTGTAGGCCTTATATGCCTGCCATTTTATGAAGTAATCAATTTTCATGAGCTTGAAATATTCTATATTATTATTACTAAGGGCCTGAGCATTTATTCTGTTTTTGAGCAATTTTTCCAATAGAAATGTATTAAATTCCCCTATTTAAATCTTTAAATGCCGTTTTCTCAAAATGAGTTTTTTGTCATTTTTCAGTATAAACATCTCAGCCTATGTAGCACCTATGTGCACCAAACTTTCCAGTTATACACTTAGTAGGATTCTGAAGATATTTACAGAGGGATTTGTTAATAAATCATTCCTGGCCTGATTTATGTGACATTTTAAGCAAAAAAATGTGGCGAAAATCGATTTTTTTAAAGGCCATGGACAGTATATTTGGATTTCCTAGGTAATGAAAGCAGATATCCTGAAATCCCTCTGTAATTTTGTTTTCATCTTGTGTGAAAATGAAAATTATTTTGCACCTGGCTTTATCATACGTTCAGATCTATCTACCGAAAATATATGCAAAATCACGCATATTTAATGAGATAATGCCTAATTTGCATAATTAAACATACACATTTCAAAAACTTGTAATACATTTCTTTTATATACTTATGTAAGTAATCAACTGAGGAAGTTTCATGGTGATATCTATTATTTAAAAATTTTACCCTATTCACCTGTAGTGTCTCGCCTTAATGGCTCTCACTGGTTTGTGTCCAAGGAACACGTTTAAAAAACGTTTCAGAGCGATCACACTTTTCTGACGGCTCTACATACAGTAGCTTTACTATTAAAGTATGATCCGCTGCCGTTATAAAGAAAACTGCCGTTGGCAAAAAACGTAATGCGACACAAAGAATCTGCTGGGATGTTAAAGCCTGTCCACGATGTTGAACTAGTGGAAGGATAAGGTATCTACATATCTAATAGGCTGTGATAAAAAACACCTCTCAAATCGGTTATGTGGAAATGAAAAAACATCTACAGTGCCCTCCACAATTATTGGCACCCCTGTTTAAGATGGGGTCATGGACTTCTAAGAATTCTCCTTTTTTTTTTAAACAACATAGAACCCAAATGCAAAAAAAGAGTACATTACTTTGGTGGTAAAAAAAAAAAAAAAATCACACATTTAGAAAAAAAAACTTGAAATCATGTGTCCCACAATTATTGGCACCCCAGATGTTAATACTTTGTACATCCCCCCTTTTGCCAACAAGACAGCGCTTAATCTCCTTCTATAACATTTCACAAGATTGGAGCACACAGAGAGAGGGATCTTTGACCATTCTTCTTTGCACAATCTTTCTAGATCATCCAGAGTCCTGGGTCCTCTCTCATGCACTCTCCTCTTTAGCTCACCCCACAGGTTTTCGATTGGGTTGAGGTCTGGGGACTGAGATGGCCATGGGAGGACCTTGAGTTTGTGACTGCTGAACCATTTTTGTGTAGATTTTGCCACATGTTTAGGATCATTATCCTGCTGAAAGACCCAGTGACGACCCATCTTCAGCTTTCTGGCAGAGGCAATCAGGTTTTTATTTAAAATGTCCTGGTAGTTCAAAGCAGTCATAATGCCATGCACCCTAACAAGGTTCCCAGGGCCTTTGGAAGAGAAACAGCCCCAAAGCATTACAGATCCTCCACCATACTTCACGGTGGGCATGAGGTGCTTTTCGGCATACTCATCTTTTGTTTTACGCCAGACCCACTTAGAGTGTTTGTTGCCAAATAGCTCAATCTTAGTCTCATCTGACCAAAGCACACGATCCCAGTTGAAGTCCCAGTGCCGCTTAGAAAACTCCAGACGTTTACGTTTGTGAGTGTTAGTGAGAAAAGGCTTTTTCCTTGCATGCCTCCCAAACAGCTTGTTGGCATGTAGAGAGCGTCTGATGGTTGTTTTGGAGACTTCGTGACCCCAAGATGCCACTCTTTGATGCAATTCTGTGACAGTGAGCTTAGGACTTTTTTTTACTTCTCTTACCATCCTCCTCACTGTGCGTTGTGGCAAGATAAACTTGGGACCTCTTACAGCCTTGTTTGTCACTGTTCCAGTTGTTTTAAACTTCTAAATGATTCCTCTGACTGTAGATACGGGCAAGTTAAGGCGAGTGGCGACACACATCTGCCTTACTTGAATTGGGTGTTCTCTTGTCTTTGCCATGTTGACAAATGGGTAAGAGAATTAGGACTCTGTGTCACGTCATATTTATACCCCAGGGAAACAGGAAGTCATAAATTACTATTTAAAAGTTCCTAGATACCCTGACCAACTTTAGCAACTACAGAAAAATATATTTGGAAAAAAATCAATTACATTTTTCAGCGGAATTGTTAGGGGTGCCAATAATTGTGGGACACATGATTTCAAGTTTTTTTTTTTTCTAAATGTGTGATTTTTTTTTTTTTACCACCAAAGTAATGTACTTAAAAAAAAAGGTTGGATTTTTCTCTTTTTTTGCATTTGGGTTCTATGTTGCTTAAAAAAAAGGAGAATTTTTAGAAGTCCATGACCCCATCTTAAACAGGGGTGCCAATAATTGTGGAGGGCAATGTATAGTCGGGACTCAATATCATCTCCCGACGTAAACTCTCTGAATTAATACAGCTTTTTCATCAACGGGATCGTCGACAAAAGGACATGACATGTTTGAGAAAAAAAACTATTTAAAGTCTGCCTAACATAAATCAATAAGTTAACAAACTGCATTAAAATGCGCCTGATACAGACTGAATGAATGAATGAGGAAATGAGTTTCCCCTCCCTCTGAGGGAGGAGAATGAGAGAAACTCGAGTTTTTTTCCCCATTTCTCTCAGTCCTCCCTCTCAGCGGGAGGAGACTGAGAGAAACTCGAGGTTTCTTGAAGAAAACCTGCTCCCGACCAGGTTAGGTTCACAGGCTCAGTTACCATAGTAACTGACTCTGAGGTGAAGTTACCTCTCTTTCTGGAACGGAAAACCCAGAGTTTCCCTCATCTCAGGGTTAACCAACTCAGAGTTTTCACTAAACCTGCTTTCTGGAACGGGCCTCTGATCACGGTTTTGAGTCACAGATCGGATCATTTCATATCAAAATTCATTCGGATCAGCACAAAAAGGGGGAATTCATATAATTATTAAAAATGTAATAATAATTACATTCACCAGTAAATTGCTGTTAAAAGACAAAAACAAATGAGAAAAGGTGTTTTTACAATAACTTTGAATGCACCACAAGGTTTACCATTTTACCAGTAAACGCAACATTTTGTCCCGTCTGTTTTGTTTTTCTAACAGCAGTGACCATAGTGCTAGTTTGTGTCTTTTAGCTCATAGCTGTAGCGGCAGACTGTAGTACGTCCCGGTGTTGGAATCCTCTACAGTGAAATACATTCCCACTTTTACACTGTTTAGCTGTCAGCATTTTAACAGTGTTTAATCCAGTTACTACTGTAGCTAACGGTAGGCTAACGTTGAGCCCTGTAAGCTGACCAACAGTTTGGAACATCTGTATGACACCATTTTTCATAGGATTCAATCTATCTGCAAAACTGAAATGAGCAGGTTAAGATTAATTATAGCTATACAGACAACACACAACTCTACATTTCATTTTCCAGTGACAACATAATATTGTTTAAACAGTCACACAGTAAACTAGACAACCTTCACACCTTCAGGGACCCTTAAGGGGCCTACCAGCTCTCTCCTCATGATTCAGGCCCCAAACATGACTCCGCCACCTCCTTGCTGACATTGCAGCCTTATTGGGACATGGTGGCCATCCACCAACCATCCACTACTCCATCCATCTGGACCATCCAGGGTTGCACGGCACTCATCACTCATGATTGGACTGGACTGACGTGCTGACGTGTACGGTAAGCGTATTGTCACTTCCGGTGTTCCCGTGTTCCAAACGCTAGTTTGCTGCTCCAGCAAAAACTTACTCAACTCTGCTTTATTGTCTAAATTAGCGGCTATTTGCCTGGATTGAATTTTAATTACAATTGTTCTACTCAAGCACTTATACTTCGCTTCCCTTACAGCGACTGCCTCGCTGATTTTACAGTTGTTAAAACGGTGTTATCTACTTTAGCTTAGCCATTAGCAATGGCTAATTCCTCTCCCTCTCCTGCGCTCTCTTGCTCTGTGTCAAATGTTAAGCTATTCCTCTGCCTCCTTAAGTGATAACGATACATGTAATAAATGTAGTATATTCGCTGCTCTGGAGGCAAGGCTTAGTGAGTTTGAGGCACGGCTCCGCAACATGGAATCAGAATCATATGCTTCCGTAGCTAGCCAGCGCCATGTAGCTCATACTGTAGCTTCTGCTAGCTGTCCCCCGGCAGACCCCGAGCAGCCGGGCGAGTGGGTGACTGTCCGAGGGAAGCGTAGCGTTAGATCTAAACCAGGGAGTGCACATGATGACGGTCGCTCTAAACCGGAGCATCTTCGCCTCTCTAACAGTTTCTCCCTACTCAGTGATACACCCGCTGAGAAGACAATTCTGGTTATTGGGAGCTCTATACTGCGACATGTGAAGCCGGCAGCCCCAGCGGCTGTGGTCATATGTGTCCCCGGGGCTAGAGCGGGTGATATAGAATCCCATCTAAAGCTGCTGGCTAAAAAGAACCGTAAATACAATAAGATCATACTTCACGTAGGTGGTAATGGTCGTAAATCGGAGATCACTAAAATTAATGTTGAGTCACTTTGTGCATACGCAAAGACAATGTCGGACTCAGTAGTGTTCTCTGGACCCCTGCCAAACCTGACCAGTGATGAAATGTACAACCATACGTCATCCTTCCACCGCTGGTTGTCGGGGTGGTGCCCAGCTAATGATGTGGGCTATGTGAATAACTGGAGGGCGTTCTGGGGAAAGCCTGGTCTGATTAGGAGAGATGGCATTCATCCCACCTGGGACGGAGCCGCTCTCATATCAAAAAATCTGACCGAGTCTATTATCGGTCATAAACCATGACAACCCAAGTTTGATATTAGTAATCAGAGGTGCAGTGCTACGCGCCCCTCTGTGCTTCCGCTGGAGCAGTCGCCCACTCATAGTCTAATAAGCACGGTGTCTTTCCCCTGGCTCAGATCGGTTAAATCAAAGGTAAACAAAAGATGCGCTATACTGAACAACCTAATTAGAATTAAAACGACTGCAACGACAGAACAAAATAGGAAAATTAGATATGGACTATTAAATATTAGATCTCTGTCTTCTAAAGCAGTATTGGTAAACGATTTGATATCAGATAATAAAATTGATTTATTTTGTCTTACTGAAACTTGGCTGTGCCATGAAGCCACTCCTCCCAGTCATATTAATACTCAAATTCCCAGAGGCTCAGGCCGAGGAGGGGGAGTTGCAGCCATCTTTGATTCAAGCCTGTTAATTAATCCTGAACCTAAACTAAATTATAACTCGTTTGAGAGTCTTGTTCTTAATCTTAAACATCTAAAATGGAAAAACATTACAGCCAATTATATTCGTTGTTATTTACAGGGCTCCAGGTTCGTATTCTGAATTTTTATCTGAATTCTCAGAGTTTTTATCATGTTTAGTCCTTAAATCAGACAAAGTACTTATTGTAGGTGATTTTAATATCCATGTGGACGTTGACAATGATAGCCTTAGCACTGCTTTCAACTCATTATTGGATTCAATCGGTTTCAGTCAGAGTGTGCACAAGGCGACGCACTGTTTTAACCTCTTAAGTTTCGGCTGAAATTTCATGCTTTTTGGTCTAAACGACATACCCAAATTAAAAGTGGTACAGCTCCCATATACGTTGACACTCTGGGGTGTGCCTGACATCATTGGAAAGGAAACACTCTACATTTTTTGTTACAAGTGTCAGGGTGAGTCTAGGACTTACTTACACAGAGTTACAGAGGCTAGAATGGAGGGTTTTTATTTCCGTCCAAGTCATACATCTGTTAAATGATTAAAATAAAATACTGTAAACACATCTGGTAAGATATACCCATGCCATAGCCACATGTCTCAGCTTACTATAGAAAAAACCCAGAAGCCAAAAGACTTAAAATTGGATTTTATATGAATTTATTTCTACAGAAATGTCTGTCCGTTTTTCTGATTTTAGTTTGAAAAGTTCAAAGAAAAAAGCCTATAAATACATAACAAACCACTTCTCAAATACACAAACACACCCACATTAATCCCACACATACTAGAAATAACTATATACATGAATATATAGATATAAGTCATTACAAATTCCATAGGCTGTGATATTCTGGTGAAAGGCCCAGTTTTTGCTTTGACAGAGCTCCTGCCAATACAGGGTTAAAATGTCATGCCCATATTTGGTATCATTCGAATCGTCTACTCATTGTCTACAAAGCTAGACGGGTCTTGTAGCATTTAGTTCTAAGGGGTCCGAATAATTGTCGCTCGTCTCCACGTGGTCCCTGACATGGTGTCATCAGCTTGTCCGATTTCATTGGCCATAGCAGAGGCAAACCTGAACGGATTGGCTAATATGACCTACCAATGGAAAGCTTAGAAGCTAGGGAATACGTCGACGCCCACGACAAGCATGTAGGAAGCTGGGGAGCGAAGTTATCACCGATTGAAGTGCGGAAATGGAAAGCTGTTTCGCGTTTTTCCGTTGTGATTCGGCAAGAAACTTCAACATTGTGAGGCGAACAGAGCGTTTTGGAATAGAACTGCTTGGATATTACATTTCCTTGGACTCTTGGGGATTTATGAAAATCAAGTTTTGGGCAAAATACCACTGTTTGGCTGAAAGGACAACAAAAACAGGTATGCATGCACTCTCAGCTCTAACGACCAGCTGCGCGGTCTACGGCTGAATTGTTTTATTTTCTGTTACTTTGTAACAGTTGTGTAAATGCTATAAATCATCTTACGCTTTGTATGTGGGCTTAAATTAATCATTAGAGGCTAAGCTTTCAATTGGTGTGTCGCATGGCTGTATATTTGGAAGATTTAATGCTTTAAACTTATAAAAACGCTAATGAGTGGAAGTTTTATCGAGGTTACAGCGACGCCACAGTCACAAAGTATCCCGCTGGCGGGACGGTGATCCTGTAACAGGTTGACCACACCCTCGACCTTGTGCTGGCATATGGTATTGAAATTGAGGATTTAATAATATTAGAAGAATTCGGTATTATCAGATCATTCTTTAATTACTTTTGAATTCTTACTACCTGACTATACTAAATTAGATAAAAACTTCTACACTAGATGCCTATATGACAGTACTATAGCTAAATTTAAGGAAGATATTCCAACAGTATTTGGCTCTTTGTCATGCCTTAACATAACAGAGGACCTTTAGGTTAACCTCAGTCCCTCTCAAATTGATACATTTGTAGACGGTGCTACGACCTGCCTACGGACGATGCTCCCCTCAAAAAGAAGATGATTAAGCAAAGGAAACTAGCACCTTGGTATAACTCCCAAACTCGCAAATTAAAACAAATCTCGCGAAACCTCGAAAGTAAACGGCGTTCCACCGAAGTGGAAGAATCTCGTTTGGATTGGCAAGAAAGTCTCAAAACCTATAGGAAGGCCCTAAGAAAGGCCAGATCAGACTATTACTCATCACTAATAGAAGAAAATAAGAACAACCCAAGGTTTCTTTTCAGCACTGTAGCCAGGCTGACAGATAGTCACAGCTCTACTGAGCCATCTATTTCTCTAGCTCTGAGTAGTGATGACTTCATGATCTTCTTTAATGATAAAATTATAACAATTAGAGATAAAATCTATCACCTTTTGCCCTCAACTTCTAACGGTTCACCTTTAAATGCAGGAACGCTAGAAAGAACGACTATTCCCGACATATACTTAGACTGCTTTTATCCTATACACCTTCAACAATTAATGTTAAAGATATCCTCAGCTAAGCCGTCTACCTGTCTCTTAGATCCCATCCCAACGAGACTACTCAAAGAAGCGTTACCCGTGGTTAACACTTCATTACTAGATATGATCAATATGTCCTTATTAACAGGTTATGTACCGCAGTCATTTAAAATAGCTGTGATAAAACCTCTTCTGAAAAAAACCACCCTCGATCCTGAGGTCTTAGCAAACTATAGACCTATATCTAACCTTCCCTTTCTATCCAAGATCCTTGAGAAGGTAGTTGCTAATCAGTTATGTTATTTTCTACATAGCAATAGTTTATTTGATGACTTTCAATCAGGATTTAGAAAGAATCATAGCACAGAGACGGCACTGGTGAAAATTACTAACGACCTTCTAACTGCTGCAGACAAAGGACTTGTCTCCATTCTTGTTTTACTAGATCTTAGTGCTGCATTTGACACTATTGACCATACCATCCTGTTACAGAGACTGGAACACTTAGTTGGCATTAAAGGAATCGCACTAAGCTGGTTTAAGTCCTATTTCTCTGAGCGATCCCAATTTGTTAACATTAACGATAAACCCTCTAAAGTTAGCCATGGCATTCCTCAAGGCTCAGTGCTTGGACCAATTCTATTTTCCTTATATATGCTTCCTCTAGATAATATTATTAGGAAACACTCAATTAACTATCACTGTTACGCAGACGACACCCAATTATATGTGTCAATTAAGCCAGACGAAAGTGGTCAGTTAGCTAAACTTCAAGCGTGTATTAAAGATATAAAATCCTGGATGACCCACAATTTCCTGATGTTAAACTCAAACAAAACTGAAGTTTTTGAGATGGGACCAACGCACCTCCGAACTTCATTATCTAAAGATATAGCTATTCTGGATGGTATTGCCCTGGCCTCCAGCACTACTGTCAGAAATTTAGGAGTTATTTTCGATCAGGATATATCCTTCAATGCCCACTTAAAACAAACCTCAAGAACAGCCTTTTTCCATCTTCGTAACATTTCCAAAATTAGAGTTTTTCCTTGCCACTGTCGCAATAGCCACTGCTAATGCTTGCTGTTGAGGGAATTACTGTAATTGTTGAGGTTTTGGAATTTATAGAGTGTGGTCTAGACCTACTCTATCTGTAAAGTGTCTCGAGATAACTGTTATGATTTGATACTATAAATAAAATTTAATTTGAAAAATGTAATTGAATTGAATTAAACAAGACTTTTGAAAATTTGAAAATTAGTCTTCATGTATTTCTGGGCCCACTGCAACCATTTCTGCTTGTAAGGAGAGAAACTCATGGTGTGGCCCCCATCCTCCCCTGACCTCAACCCTATTGAGAACCTTTGGAGCATCCTCAAGCAAAAGATCTATGAGGGTGGGAGGTAGTTTGCATCAGAACAGCAGCTCTGGGAGGCTATTCTGACATCCTGCAAAGAAATTCAAACAGAAACTCTCCATAAACTCACAAGTTCAATGGATGCAAGAATTGTGAAGGTGATATCAAAGAAGGGGTCCTATGTTAACCTGTAACTTGCCCTGTTAAGATGTGTTTGATGTGTTTTGATTTCAGTAAATTTGACCTCCTAATGCTGCAAATTTAGCAAATGACCATTTTCAGTTCTTTACAACCTATAAAATGTTTTGAAACTCTGTTGTGCATAATAATGTGGAACAGTGCATTTTGAGTTTTTTTTTTTTTTTTTTTTTTAAATACCGTTTTCATTGGGTGGTTTGTTCAATGAAATTCGACTAAAGCCCTATTCGCACGGGATAAGTATTACCTGGTGACCTCCAGTCATTTGTAATAATCGCGGAGGTTGTCTGTGATCTTAATCCCGTGCGAATCGGTCATGTCTGTAATTTGTAAAGTAATAATTCCCCCGCAAATGACCTACCATATTTCGCCGAAAACGGAGGTCCTGTGATAATATTAGTCCCGCGGCGACCGGGCATCTCTGTGATTTGGGGTCTAACTGGCTGCGTTGTCAATTATAAATGAAAAGTTTTGACATCATATCCGGGGGATAATGTCTGTAAATTTGAGTAAAATACAGACTTCAGTTATCCCGTGTGAATGTGCCAGACGAAATACAGACGTGTGGGGGTAATTTATAAACTACAAGAGGTCCCCAGGTAATACTTATCCCGTGCGAATAGGGCTTAATACCCTAATGGTTGGTGACATGAAAATTATACTGACTGTTAGTTGCATCAACTATTTAGGAAAATCAGTGTAAAATATAATTTGCATAATAATTTGGAACACGGTGTAGGTATCAGCTCTGGAAAATCTGACCTCTCCACCTTCCCCGGTACATCCTGATTCAATGGGCCATCCTACCTCTCTCATCATTGGCTGCTCCCTCCAACCCAAGAGCAAACGGTTTTGACATCCTGGACAAAAAAAGATTTTCCCTCCACCAGCTTCTGCTCACCTACCCGGATCCCTCAAGAAAACCTCATCCACATATCGTAGGCTACTGAAGGAGGCAGTTGCCAGACATTCTGAGATCTCAGAGCCAGCAAACAATATCATCCACCCTGGTGTTGCGTCCTCTCGGGGGCGCGTCTCTACTGGTCTCACTTCACAGCCACCTTCTGTTCTGATTGTAGGGTGTTCCATAGGACTGGGCAATATATTGATAGTATATCGATATCATGATATGAGACTGGATATAGTCTTAGATTTTGGATATCGTAATATCGTGATGACATAAGTGTTGTCTTTTACTGGTTTAAAAGGCGCCGGTAAAGTGAGGTACTTTTCTGAACTTACCAGACTGTTCTAGCTGTTCTATTATTTGCCTTTATCCACTTAGACATTATGTCCACATTACTGATGATTATTTATCACAAATCTAAGTGTGAAGATATTTTGTTAAAGCACCAATTGTTAACCCTAGAATATCGCCACAATATCGATATTGAGGTATTTGGTCAAAAATATCGTGATTTCTGATTTTCTCCCTATCGCCCAGCCCAAGAATTCCATTATCAGAGACATCAGGTCCAGCAGGTCTGTAACACACTGCTTTCCCAGTGCCAAAGTAAATGACATTCTGGTAGAGCTCCTTAACTTACTATCTCAGTATACCTCTGTTAAGAAACTTATAAATTATAGTGGCTGTAATGACATTCCATAGCAGCAGTCGGAGCTGTTAACATCCACTGGGTCGCTGGTGACCCGCTTACGTAACTCACGTGAGTTCTGACATGTTACATAATAAGTATTTAAACACAAAAGTTCAAAACTTTTGTCAATATGGACATGCTGTGCATCGTCTGATTGATACAATTCAATCATTCAGGTCATTTTACTGAAATCATAAGCACCAAAGCATTATTCATGTTCTTAGTGCTCATGCTATTGAAAAAAAAAAAAGAAGAAAAAAAATACGAAATGTCCTAAACGCTCAATCCCCGTCCATTCCTGGTTTATTTATATTCCTCTAGTCCGTAAGTGTCCACAGATTAAAAAGATGACAATGTTTTTTCAAAAGAATTAATCCAGGTTATGAATATTCATAACTGTAGAGTCCATGCTAATTGTCTGCTAACTTAATTTGCCGATCTCGTTCCGTCTGAAATACTAGGCTCGTTCGAGATAAACTGCGCCTCGCCTGTAAAGTGAACGAGAGCAGGCAGCAGCAGCCGGGGGCGGTGACAAAAATCTGCTGTCACGTCAGACAGTTTCCAGCCGTTTCTAGCAGCCTTCAGGCTTAACAGGAAGTCACAGAAACACTCACATCCTGTCCGATTCCGATTTAATAAAATGTTATCAGACCCATCTATCAGCTTGTACAGTCTCTAGTTGTTTTTATTATGACAGAGTCGCTGTCAAAATGCTTAACATGCGATCTGTTGCTGATTTTAATTAACGACACACTAGATGATCCGTAATCTGAACGGATGTAGTCTCTCTGACTTCTACACTTAACTATCAGCCACACAACATGTGGTTTGTACAGAATAAGCCTTTAAATCAGACAAATAGCAATTAAAATCCCTCCAATTAAAAAACAATAAAAAATGTATACAAAACGTGTGTTGAGTCGATTCTGAACCAATCAGCTGTTAGATCAGCTGAGAGGCCAGTGTTTCCCAGCATGCCCTGGGTCCGCCTGGGTCTTGAAGTCGTTAGGCTCGTTT
>NC_053124.1:4878175-4888175 GCF_010015445.1 Perca fluviatilis | reverse complement strand
TCCAAACACCGACCACACGCAAAAGTCACCATAAACTTCATTCACGCCATATACTCACTCACAACAAAACATACTGGACTGGGCACCAGCAACCCCGCAACACCTCATCACTTCCGGTATGTGGTACATTCCCTTTCCGTGAAGAATCTGTCATTTGTAAATTTGTTTCGGGACTTGTAAAAGTGTTTTGCATCTTGTTAATTTGTTTTCTAAAATGTAAATTTGTTTTCTAAAATGTAATTTTGTTTTCCGAAATGTAAATTTGTTTTCTAAAATGTTATTTTGTTTTCCAAAATGTAAATTTGTTTTCTAAAATGTAAATTTGTTTTCTAAAATGTAAATTTGTTTTCTAAAATGTAATTTTGTTTTCCGAAATGTAAATTTGTTTTCTAAAATGTTATTTTGTTTTCCAAAATGTAAATTTGTTTTCTAAAATGTTATTTTGTTTTCCAAAATGTTAATTTGTTTTCTAAAATGTAAATTTGTTTTCCAAAATGTAAATTTGTCTTGAGCTTTGTAAAAGTGTTTCATTCTTTGTAATGTTGCATTGCACTTCCCGGCCACCGTAGTAGTATCCATTGGACTGTCTGCCTTGAGATGTTGCCACCAACAGAGTCCAGATTCTTCAGGATGGCCTTGATGGCGATCCTTGGATTCTTTTTTTACCTCTCTCACTATCCTCCTGGCCAGCACAGGTGTCACTTTTGACCATGTCCTCTGAGATTTTTCACAGTGCGGAACGTCTTGTATTTTTTAATAATACGTTGCACTGTATCCACTGAAACTTCAAAACATTTAGATGTGGTCTTATAGCCCTTTCCTGACTCATGAGCAGCCACAATGTGCAGCCGCAGGTCCTCAATGAGCTCCTTTGTCTAAGACATGACTGTCCACAAACCAACAGCGAGAGCTTGTTTTTCTCCTGTTGACTTGATTAAAACAGCTGTTCCCAATGAATCAGGGTAATTAGGATGCTTTACAACAGCTTGGACTATTTGGAATGGTATAGAACTTTAGATTTTCCCATAGACTGTCACAGTTTGCAAAGGGTATGAATAATTTGGACATGCCACTTTTTGTTCAAATGTAAATAAAAGATGAGTAATATTTCTTTTCCACAATGATGCCTCTTGTACATCGTCTTATTATCTTTTGGGAGAAGCCTGTGTCATTTCCGGTCAAACAAAAGACTTGCTGGTTGAATAAAAGTAACTTTAAGTCAGAATTTGCCAGGGGTATGAATAATTCCGGGCTTGACTGTGTATATAATTTTTTTTAACTCTACACAGAAGCATGCACCATACACGAATTTCAGAGTGAAAATTGCTTTATTCCTTGGTTCTCTGCTGATCCTATGGACGCCCTACAATCCAGAGATTCGGCCTGGTCACAAGCTAGACGTTCCAGTGACCCAGCAGACTGGTCTAAATTCAGGAAACTGTGGAATAATTGTACAAGCATGATCGGAAAAGCTAAATCTAATTATTACTTATCTTTTCATGCTAATAGTCAAGAAAACAGAGCTAGCTTTTGGAAAACTGTGAATACACTGCAAACTAGGCCTGTCTCCTCTCTACCTCTGCAGATTAGCAAGGATAACAATGTAATCTTGGATAAAGCAGATATGTGTGATGCTTTCAACATCATTTCATAGCTTCTGGCTATCTATTTGACAGGTTGTCAGCCAATATAGCTCCTTCTGGTCATGCTGTTGATCCGGTACCAGAAAACTCCTTTAACTCCCCCTTGTTGGTCAATAGATTTTCATTTAGACCTGTATTGAAGTTTTTAATGCATTGACTCAATTATGCACTAAGAAAACAAAATCCATTTTTCTTGCATCTCAGTGCTCAAATAAGTGCCTCTCCGCTTTCTCACATATTTAACTTATCCCTTACTTCTGGTAAAATCCCTAGTGTTTTAGTTTTCGAAACCTTGTTTAATGTACAGATACGGGCATTTTTGGATGCAAACAATATCCTTAAACCTCAGCAATCAGGATTCAGACCAGGACATAGTACTATTACAGCTACAATACTTAAAGGGGTGATAGAATGATTATATAGGGTATTTCACACTGTTCCTTAAGGTCTCCTAATAGGGTATGTAACATCGGTTGGGCTGAAAATGGCCCGGGTGCTGTTCTATGCTCCCTAATGCAACCCTATTAAATTACCCTTGAATAAAAAAGAGGTTTTCTGCCTTATATGGTATGCTCATGAATATTTAGATAAGCGGCGCGCTGATAGGTTGGTTTACAACAAGCAAAGCTCCAGCCCAGTAACACCATCCCTTTTCTTCCTATTGAGTCTGACTTTCTCAGCGCCACGTTTCCCTTTTTGGCTTTCCATCATCAGACTCACACACTGCCTGTTAACGTTACCGATAGACTTTCAAAGACAGACAGACAGACAGACAAAGACATGCCGCTGCCCGCAGCACAGACAAACACAGACACACACAGCCCGGTCTTTGACTTCCAAACGTGCGGCGGGCTGCCCTGTGGCCGCTGCCACCAACCAGGAAGCCCGTGGTCGGGAAGCCCGTGGTCGGGAAGCCTGCGGCGGGCAGTGGGCTGCCCTAAAACACTACCGGCCCACGGGGAAAAGTCCAGAATCTCCCACTCGTCACTCCGCACTGGTTAAGTGTATATCAGGGAACATGCCTGCCACACTCCCAGTTACCCGGTAACTAGACCACCAACTACGCTGACTGGACAGAGCTCCACGACCGGCAGCTCATGGTGCTCTGTACCCAGCGCACGCTCATCTTTTCTGGGGTAACTGAAAAAACAACTACCGCTTACCTGGAGCACCACGACTGGCAGCCCGCGATGAAATGTGAGAAGTGTCAGCATTCCCTGTACAGCCTGGATTACTGCATTTACGACCGTGGTTCATTTTCAATATCCTAAAACTTCCAAACTTTCTTCAAGTAATTCCCGTGGAAATACACAGCTAAACTAGTGTGTCAGATCTGCGCGAGCTACATTTAGAACACCAGCTGGTCTCAGACCAGTGTGTCTGTAGCTATGTAAATTTTGGGGTGTGACAAAGGTAGAGACCAAAGCCAAATAAGGTACAGCCACCGAGTTGATATCAACTATTAGCTTTGTTGGGATTTGCCCGTTTTCAGAGGCAGTTTCAAATTGTGAGATTTGCATAGGAAAGAAGTGTCAATGGGATTTTGGGGTTCCATGCATGTCCTATTTACCCACCGAAACTGTCGTTATTCAACTATGACAAGGTAAACTCGGTTTTGCATTCTATCACCCCTTTAAAAAATTTAATTTGGAATTGTCTTGATAACAGTCAGTACTGTGCTATTTTCATTGCTAAAGCTAATGATTTTGACACTGTTGACCATAATATTTTATTAAACAAACTGTCCTCCATTGGTTTAGATTAGATGGTTTTCCAATTATCTGTATTATAAGAGAAAATGCGATGGTGTTCGATATAGCTCTCTTGTATTGGGTAAAGGTGTTCTTCAAGGGTCTGTTTATGGTCTACTTCTGTTCGCTCTATATATTAATAATATTTTCCTCCCTTTGCGGCATTGTGATGTCAATTATTATGCGGATGATACAATTTTGCACAGTTTTGGCCCCAGTTTTGGCAGATGAACTGTGGGAGGAAGGTTAGAACGATATACAGAGATGCTCCATTACTTGTAGATACGGATTCATTTAATTTAAAGTCTTACACAGACTGCATTACTCCAAAACCAAACTTAATAAGATTTTTTTTTATCCGTTTCCCACCTATTCTTGCACTGTCCAGTAAAATAAATTATTTAGTTTTCTGAAGATAACACTTTAAAATTACTTATCCTGAGATAACAAGATTGTTTCAGATGGGACACCTATTCTTTAAAGGGTAATTTCGGGTTTTTCAACCTGGACCGTATTTTCCTATGTTTTTGTGTGTACTACTATGGGGCAAACGTGAATCGTCAAATTTTTCCCTACAGAGATAGGCCTTTTTAAAACCTCTTTAAGACCTTTCTGTTTAACCAGAAACAGCTCTGACGTCGCTGGTGCTAAACCCACCAGACTGGATTTAAAAAAACAATACTTTTAGCATGTATAGAGCCAACATATTTATTTTTACATGTGAATCGGTAAACTATGCGTTTATTTCAACCACAGCACTTCCCTCCCCAAAGAGCTGGGCTTTAGCAAAAATCTTCACCTGCAAATGAGTGTAGTATTGGTAATGAATATTGAGTTCTTAAGTTATCAAGTGTTACTAATTGATAATACTAAACACTGGGGTATACTGTACAACAGCATTTGGCATGAAGACCTGCTCGGCTAAATGCCTACAGACTGGTCGACTGGTTAAAGGCCCTGACACAACAAGCTGACGGCCGCCAACTACCGCTGACGACAGCCACCTGTGGCGTCGGCCCTCGTCGCCTTTATCTGTGCCAAAAATTTGCAATGGAACACACCGCACAGACTACAGCCGACTGCCAAGTACCACGTACGTTTTGCGCATGCGTGCAATGAAATAACTCCCCATACCAGCAGGCGGCAGTAATCTATTCATCATTAAACACCACAAGGGAAACCGGATACCTTTGCTATGATATACCCACAACAAAACAGTGTTGGCTCTAGCCAGCAGCGGCAGAACCGAACAGAGCCTATGGTCCCTCTGCTTCACTCCCCGCTGGGTAGACAGCAGTACCGGAAGATGCAGACCCGGCGCCAGACACAAATTCACGGACGGGCATGCTATTATTTTTTCGGGGGGACACAAATTAAAGGGGTGATAGAATGATTATATAGGGTATTTCACACTGTTCCTTATGGTCTCCTAATGGGGTATGTAACATTGGTTGGGCTGAAAATGGCCTGGTTGATATTTTACTGGCCCTTATGCATCCCTGTGTTTTGGCCCTATTTGTAACAAGAGCTTTTCTTCCAAATATGGTATGGTCATGAATATTTAGATGAGCGCTTCTTTCGGGCTGGTTTAGCCGCTGCCACACATTAGAGACGCTTAATTGAAGCTTATTGGTTTGAATCCCCACACCACATACATTAGAGAAGCCGACAGAATCTCATATTCCAGACACTGCAATGTTTCATTACCAAATTCACTTCTGAGACTTTTTAGCGGGAAATCAACTATATAAAGCTGAAATATGGGCCGTTTTTACAAAAAAATTGGCTATGGCTAATTGCAAATTTGGTAAGACGATCGGACTTTAGGAGCTCCACACAGTCTGACGAGAAAGCGGCAGCCTGCTGGGCTCCATACCCAGCGGAAAGTCAACCTTTTGTGGATACTGCACTACGGGCCTCGCGGCCAGCTGCCGGCATAACTAATATATTTACGGTTTGGAATTCGCCACCCCACTTATATAACATCATTCCCCAATGTCTTATAAAGCTAACCGTAGTCCGATTTGATTTTAAGGCATTTTTATGAACGCGAGGCATCTTTGTAGGAAAGCAGCTGCTTGCTATATGTCCCATTCATTACAATGGGGAAATACCGCAGCTAGCTAGCTACACTTTTGCCATAACTAAATTATATTTCCAGTTTGAATTTCGTCACGCCACTTATACAACATCATTCCCCAATGTCTTATAAAGCTAACAGTTGTGTCCGATTTGATTTTAAGGCATTTTTATGAACGCAAGGCGTCTTTGTAGGTGGAGCAGCTGTTTGCTATATGTCCCATTCATTACAATGGGGAAATATCGCAGCTTGCTCACTTTCGCAAGTATATTTACAGTTTGAATTTCGTCACGGCATGAATATTATAGGTTCCTCAAGGTCTTACAAAGCTTAGCTAACACTCACGTCCGATTTCGGATTTCAATTGAATGTATTTTTGTGAATGTCAGAGTTAGGAGGAGGCTAGCTAGCTCTCATTGATGGACTCCATCTCACCGCGGCTCTATCAATGAGACTCGCGGACAAGAGGCTTTATTTCCCCGATTGTTTGTTTAAATAACTCAACACACATACCCATTATAAGATTAACTGGAACCTGCGGGCTGCGGTAAAAGATTGCGGGCGTAACAAGCTCGCTGACACTGCGGTCAGGGCGGCGATGTAGCAACCCAGGCAGCACCAACACCGGCACTAAACTCCCGGCACCACAGTCGGAGAAAATTTGCAAATAGCCATCCTTTTTCGTAAAGCGGGCCCATATTTGAGCTTTATATGGTTGATTTCTCGCATAAAAAAGTTTCAGAAGTGAATTTTGTAATGGAATAACAGAGATCTGCGTGACCTAGCTAGATTCAGAAAACTACCTGATCTCAGGTCAGTTGTGTAGCCTATGTAAATGTTGGGGCGTGACCGTTCTCTTAATACAGGTTGACGTCAACTTCCAGCTTTGTTGGGATTCGCCCGTTTTCAGCGGCAGTTTCAAAATATGAGATTTTCATAGTAAAGGGGTGTCAATGGGATTTTGAGCTTCTATGTATGTCCTATTTACCCACCGAACTGTCGTTATTCAACTATGACAGGGTAAAATCGGTTTTGCATTCTATCACCCCTTTAAATAAATCTCATCATGTAACATTATCTTAATTATCTTCCAAATGAGCACTGAATGAATTCATACAGGTCTACATATTTAACAGATTTTATTAGGGCCTGAGCGCTGACAGCGGCGACGGCCCTATTGAAACTGAAGGAATTATTATTCTTCCGGCAAATGACTCACCTTTTTGAGGGGCTTAACATACTCAAAAACTCACCAAAATTGGCGATTGCATCAAGCCCGGTGAAAACGTACGTATTTTAAGGGTTTCGGGAATAGGCGCACAAAAATGGCTCGCTAGCGCCCCCTACAAAACTTAAAAAAATGTAGCCCCTGCAGTATTTAACGTAGACTAACGAGTGGTAACGTGGTACACATATGTAGCATGTCAAGACGTACAAAAAAGCTCATTGGAGCCATACCCTAAAACCAAGAGGAAGTCCGCCATTTTGAATTGAAAGAATTGAAAATGTTTGCAATTTTCGCCATTTCCACATGTCGTACTTTAACGAACTCCTCCTAGAGATTTCATCCGATGGATTTGGTTTGTACCATCTCAACACCTTATAGATGAAAAGTTATTATAAGAAAAACTTTTCGTCAAACAGCCATTTTGAGCATTTATCGATGAACCAAGAAGTTGTTGAAACTTTAGTGTACATTGTCATATCTGCCCGAAATTTCTCACGTTTGACAAGAGTCCAGGCCTGAGGACATCTACAGGCCAAAATTGACTTTTGGTCATAGCTCGGGGCTGGCAACAGGAAATCCACCTTATATGACAAACATCATCCGATTTACATGAAACTTATGTGTGGTCTACATGTGATACTGAGCCGCCCCCTATACTTTAACCACGCCCATGTAATTAGGCCACGCCCCCATCTTATGGCTTTTGAACCATTTAAGGTAGAGTCTTGTGTCAGGTATCACTGAACTCAACAGTTTCTTTTTGATTGGTGATGGTTTGACCCGCCCCACTATGCTTAACCACGCCCCCTTTCATAACTGGTGACCTTTTATGAGGTATCAATGAACTCAGCAGAGACTTCCCTTTTAATTGGTGATGGTTTGGCCCACCCCCTATGCTTAAGCCACGCCCCTTTCATAATGTATGACCCGTTAGATGTAGACCCTTGTGTGAGGTATCATTGAACTCAGCAGAGAGTTCCTTCTTCATTGGTGATGGTTTGGCCCGCCCCCCATGCTTAACCACGCCCCCTTTCATAACTGGTGACCTTTACGAGGTATCAATGAACTCAAATAGTTCCTTATTCATTGTTGATGGTTTGACCCCGCCCCCCTATGCTTAAGCCACGCCCCCTTTAAATAACTTGTGAGTCGTTTAAGGTAGAATCTTAAGTGAGGTATCAATGAACTCAGCAGAGACTTCCTTTTTTATTGGTAAAGGTTTACCCTGACTCCTATGCTTTGGCCATGCCCCCTTTCACAGCTAATGAACTGTATGACGTGTGTTGCGTGAGGTATCATTGAACTCAACAGGGAGTTCCCTTTTCATTGGTGACGATTTGTAGTGTCTGAGTGCCGCGCTCATGCACGTCGCAAGGAGCGGCGTCCGCCAGTAACCCCGATGAGCACAGAGGAGCCAGGGCCCGTCCAACGCTGCTTGCAGCTTTAATTTGGTATTAAAAAAGCATAACAGCAGAGTGACTTAATTTTCAACATACAACTATCTACAGCGTATACAAAGAGGGATAATTGCGTTAGCCTAAATCATACAATATTGCGATACAAAATAAAAACAGGGAGAATAATGTAGGCCTTGGCAATCATTAAGCATCTTAATCATAGTATTAACGTTACATTTTATTACATTTTGGGTGTTTTTGAGGGTGTTTGTTTTACCTCAGCCTCGGTTCTCAGGTTATCAGGCTAAAGGGAGCCAGCATAAAATACACCGTTAGTAGAGCCAGCCAGCTTCTGCTACCATACCAGGCGCTTTGAATGTTCTTACTTTGCCTGGGAACAAGCGTGCAGGAAAAGTTTTCAGGACAATTTGATTTGGTTTCTCAACGCCGAGATCCCCTGGTTCTGCCACCTGTGATGAAGACCCTTGCTTTGGGTTACAGTGTCAGCTGGCAGCACCGATGTGGTGGCTAATGCTAGCTTTGGCAGTGACAACTTCAGAACTAACGTTACACCCTGTACTTTCACCGTCATTGTTACTTTCTTCCAACCTTGGTGGTCGTTGATTAACATTAAGGAAACGCCATACATGCACAGACTAATTCTCTCTAGATCTCTAGATTAAGATACCTATTCTCAACCAAATTCCCCGCGTGACAGGCTGATGCAGGCTGCATGTCAATTTCTGTTTTAACCGCATCAGTTTTGACAAACCAATCAAATCCATTTAAAATTATTTTAATAAAATCAAGAACACCCTTTTTTTATTCATTATTTATGTATATTCAAAACGATATATTTTTATTTATTATGTTACTATGTTGTACAAAACAAAAGGGGAGATTGGTGACAGGCTCGTTAGTGAAAAAAAAAAAGAAGAAGAAAAAAACAAGGAAAAAAGGCTTGTCCATCCGTTCTCTCGGCAAAGAAGTCTCTCTACAGTGGGAGTGGAGCGACCAAATGTCCCGCTACTGGCTCGTTAGCTAATGTTAGCTTGCTAATTTCCTCCACCCAACATGCCTTCATCATACACTGGTTACCATAAAATAAGCCAAACAAATATGTCACTCATCTGGCGATAGCAATGTACTTTCCTTAGATTTGACAAGAGCGTGAGAATTAAACATTAAGTTTTTACATTTTACTAATTTAGAGGCTGGCCGGCTGGCTGGTAAGCTACTTGCTTGCTTGCTATGGGGCTAATTGTTTAGCGGTGCAGAGGGCGCAGAGAGAGGTCTATTACAGTCTTTATCTTAAATATCACGGTGTAGGATATTACTTCATTCAATTTTAGTTTATTTTTTAATGTGTAGGTATGTAGAGATCTTTTAAAAGACATGTTGGAATAAATATGCCTAAGAAAGTAGTTATGTATATCTTTTTGTATGCTACGTTTGCCATTTTGTGGACATAATGTGCAAAAATAGTTATTCCAATAGTTCAAAACTGTGCGTTTTTCAGAAGTAACACTCAAACATAATCTTTGATCCGTTTGGCAGCTCTTATGTGTATTGGATTGATCAGATGAGATGAAAAATCAAAGGAGCCTTGTGTGTGCCTGTCACAGTCGTTTGTTTGTTTTCCTCACTCTTGCTTCCAAGCTGAACAGCCAATCAGATGAATTAGCCGACGCAGACAATCAGCGGCCCCAAAAACAGGCCGACGAAGGCAACTAGGACCGACGGCAGACCGTCAACTTGGTAGAAGACCAATGAGTAACATGAGTGGTCCTCAGCACAAAAGTTAAAATGACAGAAATCATTGAATCTACTGATTCCTGTTCTTCCACTAGTCGGAGCACAGTGAAGGTAAAACACAGGGGGTGGGTGGAAGATGTCAGTTT
>NC_053124.1:4780675-4873175 GCF_010015445.1 Perca fluviatilis | reverse complement strand
ATTCTGGTTCTGACAGACACCACTTCCTACTTAACGTAACAGGTACCATTTCATGTGTTAACTTCTGCCACTGGTTTACTCAGATAGGTTTTGGCCACACCACTGACAAACATGGTGGAGTCGAATATTTGAAACATAAAAACAAAGTGTGTGAGTGAGTGTGCGTCGTATGTTTGTGTTATTTATCTTAGCTTTAGCATTGTTGTCTTTGTTTAGTTGTATGTCACATATTACGAAACTGTAGGCCTACTAGGTAACGGTACACTGTAAGCAGACTATAATGTGCGTAGCACACACATTAGCTAAGATACAGTTCTCTGTAAACTAAACACGTGCACTGCATGGTTCTCGAAGTTAAGCTCCACAGTCAGGCCCAAATCCTGCTTTTAACAGTAAGGTTATTATTATTTTTTGTTGCTAACAGTAACGTTAACGTTAGCTTATTACAACAAATTCACGTGACGTGTTTTAAGTGCTTTCAGTTAACGTTACTGTTGCTTCCCCTTGATATGGTTGTAGGCTACTATGGAGTCATGTTGTGCAACAGGACGCCGTAAAACGTGCCGTTATTTAAATATTAGAGACAAACAGCACTCATCGAACTGATTTAGATGTGACAGTTGTAATCTTACATCTCTGCAGCTGATTTCTTTCACCGCGTCGTTTCCTCTGCTTTCTTCTTTGACGCTCTTAGAAGATAATCCGCAATTGTTTTTGCACCGGGAAAAGTGAAAAGAAGAAACGCGTGACCCGGTCAGGGAAAACGCTGACCGCGGTTGAGTCTTTACTATAACAACAAAGTCTCAGAGCCCCTCCTCTTGGCATCTAAAGGTCCAGCAGGCTCCAGCCTCCACCTACAGGGAAGCCACACACATTACAGCAATCTAAACAGCAGGGCCGGTGTCAAATATTTCTCAGGCCCCAAGCACATCTGTTTATAAACCCCTCTCTGTGTATTATAGGTCAGTGTTTTAGTCAGTGAATTAAAATATGGCAGCCCATTTACTCAATTGAAAGTTGCTCATCCAGCATCTGCCCCTATCTTCACACAGTCTCTGTTATCTTACTGGAAGCCTTTCTGGGTAGCTGCTTTTCACAGGCAGGCTTTTGTTTGCTGTGGGTGATACAGGTATGCTTATCAGAATCAGTTTTATTGGCCAAGTATACTTACATACACAAGGAATTTGACTTCAGTAGGTGTTAATATACATTCAACAAATAAACATGTAGTAGTAAACATTCAGTAAACAAATAGTAATATAGACACATAGCCTACTGTACAATAGAGACAACAATATATATATATATATATATATATATATATATATATATATATATATATATATATATATATATGCACATATCAACATAATATACAAATAAGACAATATATCAAGACAAGTACCAGCCCGGTCTCATGGAAGTTCGTGTAAATGTGACATTATTTGAATCTATTGATACGTGTTCACGGAGACGTTTTTGTCGTTTTTTACGTGGTGGACAACACGAAAATGTGAACTAATGGGAAGCATATTTCATTATCACAGCACGAAATTGTAGGGAGTAATATAAAAAGCCGAAAATCCGCGTAGGGAGGTTGGTCGGGGTGGTGGATGGGTCAAACAACACAGGACTTTCACCCGGGCGAGCGGGGATCGCGTCCCATTTGCGGCGCTTTGTTTCCAGGGGATGGCGTTCCTGTGTGTGGCGTTTTGTCCCGCGTGTTACTGTGGCGCGTCTCCCGGCGTTTAAGGCGCCCTTTCCCCGGCGTTTAAGGCGCGTTTAAGGCACGTTTAAGGCACGTTTAAGGCACGTTTAAGGCGCGTTTAAGGCGCCCTTTCTCCGGCGTTTAAGGCGCCCTTTCTCCGGCGTTTAAGGCGCCCTTTCCCCGTAAGTTTTTTCCTAAACCCAACCTCCGCCATCCCGTTATTGTGGGGCGTCCCCAGCGGGCCGCCTCGCGGGCCGTCTCGCGGGCGCCTCCCGGCTTACGGAGCGTCCTTTTCGTCCGCCTCCCAGCTGGTCCCCAGCGGGCCGCCTCGCGGGCGCCTCCCGGCTTATGGAGCGACCTTTTCGGCTGCCTCCCGGCGTCCTTTCCCCGAGAAAATAATGTGACATTTACACGTAAAAAATAACGTGACAGTTACACGTAAAAAATAACGTGACAGTTACACGTAAAAAACGAGAAAAACGTCTCCGTGAACACGTATCAATAGATTAAGAATAACGTGTACATTTACACGAACTGCCGTGAGACCGGGTTGCAAGTACACATGGAGTGGGATGTAAAGTGAAAAAAAGTAATAGTGCAAAGTAGTGTGCAAGATGCATATTGGAATGGTAATGTGTAGAGAAGTGGGTGAATGGCCAAAGTGGGGATGATGACCCCACTTATCCGCAGTTCAGTAGAGTGATGGCAGTGGGAAAGAAGCTGTTATTATGTCTGGATGTTTTTGTGTGCAGGGATCTATAGCGCCTGCCAGAGGGGAGGAGGTTAAAGATAGTGTGTGCAGGATGTGTGGGGTCTTTGCTGATGGCAACTCAACAGCCTGTTCAGTTGGTCTAGTGGGTGATGTCAGCTCACTTGTGTATGGGGTGAAAAAACCTGGTAGAGCCCAGTAAATTGTTAATGATGGCACATTCTCCTTACATGTGTTCTGGAATCTATTCTGGTAAGCAGCAGAAGTAGCACTAGCCTGTCTGCTGTCTATTAATGTTTTTGAACAGTATTAGGTTTGGTGTTTTTTCTAAAAGGACTGACATTGGTTTCTACCTTTTACAGAATGCAGTCATTAATGAAAGGGCAACATTTTTCCCTGTACAGCTGGGTAAATTATTGTTAGCTAATGTTAGCTCAAATTAGCGATTATGCTAATGCTAGCATAGCGGCTAACACCAACTTTAGCCATGATAACTGACATAAAACTGGTTAGAAAAACAAACTGTCTTTTTTTCACTAATTCAAATAATTATCCTGACACCAATATGAAGCTGGGAAATGTATTGAAAGGACAACAATATTTTAATGTTTGCTGTGGTACACGGTTAGCTAGACATTAGTTAATCCTTGACTTCAGTAAGAACAAACTAACCTATAATGTTGATGCTAGCTAGTTAAGTTATAATATTGTTGATAGTAAGTTATAATACTGTTGATACTTGTCTCTGGCTTACTTGTACTAGAAGTTTAGGCTCATAGTAGTCTCACATTGCCAGACCTTCCTACACGGCGCTGTGGAGGAGGGTCTGGCTATGGGAGAAAATCGTGCTCTGTTTATTGGTATTTCTTTAAACCAATCACAAGCGTCATGACGCTATGTCATGACGCTATGTCATGACGCTATGTCATGACGCTATGCCCCTCTGCAAAATAGCGTCGGGAAGGAACTTGTTTGAATGAAACGTGTACATTCAAAAGTTGTTACAGTCATGCAACAGAAAACTCTGTCCCAGATTTACCCTGCAGAGATCTGAGGAGCAGTTAACCATAGTCCTTATAAATTGACTAGAGTTTAAAATGCCAACACAAAGAAAGAGGAAGGTGACGGACATTTGGCCAAAATGAAAGACATCCGGCGTAATTTCCAGCGGCACCTGAAGAATCACGTTTGGTGGAACATCATGGATATAGAGTAGGCTCTTAGCAGTTGGTAAGGCAAGCTTAAGTGTTTAATATGATCAGCAGTCCTCTCAAATCTACATTTGGCTAATAAACCTAATCTTTAAACAGTTTAGGTTGTAACTGACATTATGGCTATGTTTGTTGTTAAATGCAAGGTGCAAAAATAACTTTTTTATCCACCAGCCAAATTGCTATGATGTGTAAATTTGACCAGCCACTCAATTCTGTAATACAGGCACTGACTTCAGTAAAGATGCTTTATCTTATTTCATCAGTTGCATTGAAGAATATATGTATTCATAAATTAATTAATTTTTTGATATAGCTCCAGTTCATTTGGTTGTTGCTACCATAGCTGCAGCCAGCACGTTGTTTTTAGCATGTTTGCGTTTCATGTCTGGCAACCCCGGGTGTCAAAATGGGCAGTTGACAACAACACACAGGCCAAAATAAAAACAGACATTCCATCCCAGAATGGAAATTTCAAAGTAGAAAAGTAGAGAAGATAGTATTTCAACTTAGCATGTTTCCTTAGTATCAATGACATATTGTGGTCATTTTTTTATTAAATACAGTAAATATATTACATATTGGACCTTTAAGGATAATTCTGGAAGAGTTATTATCGTTCTGGCTCAAATACAAGGGCAAAAACTAATTCTGACTAATATATATGCACCTAATGCAGATGATCAGGTATTTTTTATAGATTTGGAAAATAAATTACAAGTTGTAGGGAACCACAATATTGTTCTAGGGGGCAATTTTAATTTATAAAGGATCCAGTTCTGGACTACAGTGGGGTTGCAGCAAGCAGGCCCCCCAGAGCCATAGCCGGCCCTCCCTATGAGCAAACTAAGCAGCTGCTTAGGGCCCCACCGTTACTAGGGGGCCCCCGAACTATGGTCCGACTCCGACTATAGACAACCATGACCTGTCTAACATTACCTGATTCTGACTGACCTGGCAACCCTATAAATGTTGGTAATGAAATGTTCGGTGTTGCTGATGGTGGTGACAAGCAAAGATCATGATGCTTGTTTGATCGAAAACTGGCAACAACAATGACGTCTCTTAAGCTACGTTCAAACTAAATAAAGCGATTCTGTGATTTTCTGCAGGGTTGTGCGGCGGTGGGAGTGTCACTTAACAAACGGCCCATTTCTGTGACGTCTTGTTATTTAACCCCCAATGTAGCACAAGTAAACTTTATATTTCACAATTACTGTTTTCCATCAGATCATTTGTAGATCTGGATGTTTCTGTCTGCACTTGAAGGCAGCTTTATGAGAGAGAGAAAGTGCTTTGTTGTTGCAGGAAACATTCAGCTATTACACAAACTCCCAGGTAGTTAAGTGCTTGTGTATTGTTGTTTTACTCTCATAGTGTTTTAAAACTTTCTTGTTGCAGCGATAAAGTTAGTGATGTTTATTGTACGGGATTTTCACACCACCTCAAAACACAAACAATTCTGATCGTCAGTTATTTTTCAGTTGTGAAAAATGTATCACTCCATGCTCTGAAGGGTTAAAATATGAACAGTATGAGATGGCAAAAACACTTGTAAGTGAACATTTCCCACTGCCTTTCTTCAAATAGTTTTGTGTGCAACTTCAACATAGCTAATTTTCCTCTTGCAAAAAAAAGTAAGTTTTATAATCACAATTCGCAGTGTTGGTTTATTGTACTTATTGATTAAAATGATGAAATGGAAGTTAGACTATATTGTTTTTTGTTTACTTTTTTTCTTATTTATTTTTTATTTATATTATTTGCTTATTTATTGTATTTATTCATTAATGCATTATATACATTGTTAATTGTTTTTGTTGTTTACTTTTTTTGGGTTTGAATGTTTACTTCAGGCTTGATCTAGTAAAGGAAAGGAGGCAGAAGAGAAGATCAGAGATGAGGGTGTAGAGAATGAGACAATACTTTCCTTCTTTCAATTAGATTTATGAATACATTTTACTTACATTATATTTGCACTTTTGGCTAATGCTTGTTCACTGAAGTTATAATTGTGTTGCAGTGTTTGTTGTATGAATTTTATTATTATCTTGATGTCATATAAGAGGAAAAAGACAAGGCTCACCTCTTTCTCCTTTGTTGTTTTAAGGGGGGAAACTAACTTCCAAGGTGTTATGGTAGGAGTGGTAGTAGTGCACAAACGTATGCTTTATGCGGATGATTATTACTTTTTGTGTCCGAACCTAGCAGATCAATACCCTGTCTATTTGGGATCATTAACTCTTTCTCGAAATTTTCAGATTATAGGGTAAATTGGATAAAATCTCTTGTGGTTGATAGATGGGCGACTCTCAATCTCTCAATAGCAGGGAATGTCAATGTTACAAAAATGTTTTTTGTTCCCAAGCTGAATTACCTTATCCAATCTCTTCCTCTGGAGGTTCCTCTGTCATATTTTAAATGGTTTGACAGGAAAACCAAGACATTTATATGGAATGGTAAAAAAAAAACATCTTAATTAGAGATGCACTGATTTCAACTTTCTAGGCCGATTCGGATTTCTGATTTCTCATTGAGTTTGAACTGCCAATACCGATTTTAGCCGATTCCGATTTCATATTTTCTAACCACTTTACAGCACACACAAATATTTATTTTCTATCTTTTCTTTAAAGGGGTGATAGAATGCAAAACCGATTTTACTCTGTCATAGTTGAATAACGACAGTTCGGTGGGTAAATAGGACATACATAGAAGCTCAAAATCTCATTGACACACCTTTACTATGAAAATCTCATATTTTGAAACTAGTGCTGAAAACGGGCGAATCTCAACAAAGCTGGAAGTTGACGTCAACCTCCCAAGACCTTTAACTTTGTCACGCCCATGGGTGTATTAAGAGAACAATCACGCCCCAACATTTACATAGGCTACACAACTGACCTGAGATCAGGTAGTCTTCATAGTCTGCTATTCCATTACAAAATTCACTTCTGAAACTTTTTATGCGAGAAATCAACTGCGTTAAGCTCAAATATGGGCCGCTTTACAAAAATGGATGGCTAATTGCAAATTTTGTCCGACTGTGTGTTGGAGTTCAGCGCCGGTGCTGCCTGGGTTGTTGCCTCGCCGCCTGGCCTGCCTTCCTTCACAGACCCCGTTTTAACATTTAACATCCATATGGGCTTATGGTGTTTATACATATGTTTGTTTGGTTGATTGTCTATTTTGTTATTAGTTTGTTGTATGTTCTTGAATATTGTAGTTACTGTGTCATCTTTTCTTGATTTTTGTTTAGGTGGGAGGTGATGACGAAGGGGGGCGAATTTTATGTTTTGTATTTTGTTTAAAAAAGAAATAAAAAATGTGTTAAAAATAAATTAGTATGTGAAATGGGCAGATGAACCTTGTTGATGAGGCGGACTGCACAAGTGGAAGAATCTGTTTTTATGGCGTGAGGTTTTGGTTATGATGGACCACAGCCTCCTGCCAGAGGCGAGGAATTTAAACAGTGTGTGTCCGGGGTGAGAAGACTCAGCTATGATTTTTCCTGCCCACCTCAACTTCCTGGAGGCATACAGGTCCTGGAGACACGAAAGATTGCAGCCAATCACCTTCTCAGCAGAGCGAATAATCCGCTGCAGTCTGCACTTGTCCTTAGCAGTGGCTGCAGCGTACCAGATGGTAATGGACAAATGAGGTTGGACTTAATGATGGCAGTGTAGAAGTGCACCATCATAGTCTTTGACAAGTTGAACTTTTTCAGCTGCAGCAGGAAGTACATCTTCTGATGGGTTTTTAATGTTCAGCTCCTACTTGAGGTCCTGGGAGATGATGGAACCCAGAAAGCAGAATGACTCCACAGCGTTGAGGGCAGAGGGGAAAGGACGCAGTCTTGAGAGGAACCGGTGCTGATGGTCAGAGAGACAGAGATGTGTTTCCCCAGCTTCATGCGCTGCTTCCGGTCAGACAGGAAGTCTGTGATCCACCTGCAGGTGAAGTCAGGCACATGAAGCTGGGAGAGCTTGTCCTATAGCAGAGAGGATGGTGTTGAAGGCAGAGCTGATGTCCACAAACAGGATCCTGGCGTAGGTTCCTGAGGAGTCCAGGTGACGGAGGATGAAATGAAGTGCCAACATGGTTCTTCATTTCATCCTGAGTCGTCTACAGACCTGTTGGCTCTATAGGCAAACTGCAGGGGGTCCAGGAGTGGTTCGGTGAGGGATTTACGGATCCAAAGATATAACCACAGAGGTCAGGGCAATGAATCTGCAATCATTCAGTCCTGTGATCCTTCTTCTTGGGGACAGGGATGACGGTGGAGGACTTGAAGCAGGCTGGTACATGGCATGTCTGTGGTGTTAAAGAGGTCTGTGAAGACAGCTGATCAGCGCAGTGCTTCATGGTGGAGGGAGAGACAGAGTATGGTCCGGCTTGCGTGGGGTTTGCTTTTTAAACAGCCGTTTAACATCTCTTTCCAGGATGGTGAGGGTCGTTTTAGTGGAGGGGGCGACGAGGGACACTGGGATGGGCAGTGATAAGTATGGGCTGAAATATGTGCCACCAGAAACTGAATTTGAATCATTTATATTTGAATTTGAATTGCTAAACTTGAATAATTGCATTGAAAAACTGAATTTGAATCACATAATTTGAAATTGTATTGTTTAATTTGAATCATTGCATTGAAAAATTGAATCTGAATAGTATAATTTGAAATTGAATTTATTCGTTTGTAACTGAAGTCCAATAAAATTTGATCTTCACTGAAAATTCAACTCTCTATATATCCTCACATTCAGTTCTCACTATTCAGATTCAGATCAGCAAATTCAATTTCAAGTTACTGAGATAGACATCCGGGTACTTGGAGGATGAAGGAAGAGCAATCGAGCGCAGATCGATAGGTAGAGTTCAGTGGCGCAGATACACAGGACTCCTCTTCAGCCAGTATACGTTTTGGAGCACAGCCTTGCCTTGACCCAGAGACTCATAGATAATATAATCTACCTGTTCACAATGTTCAAAATGTAATGCCTGGTGTTAGTAGGCCTAGGTTTATTAGTCACATTCTTCCACTTAAGTAAACTTAAAATGAACTATCGCTACTTACCTTAGCCTAGCCTACTGCATGCAAAATAGTGTGACTATCCATATTTGAAAATACATGTTAATTAATTTAAACATTTGAATTGCATTGGTTTCCTTTGTACATCAGCAAGCCTGCAATACAATGTGATGTAAGAGCCAGTCCCCTGAGTTTATACAAGATGTTTCCACATTAAAACGCAAAATAATGAAATTGTTGGGCAGTGGTGGCCTAAAGGTTAGAGAAGCGAGCTTGTGTCGGTTCAATCCCCAGGCCGACAGGATAAAAATCTGGGTGGGGAAAGTGAAAGAACAGCGTTTTGTCCCTCCCTCATTACCACCACTGAGGTGCCCTTGAACAAGGCCTTTAACCCCATCCGCTCCAGTGGAGCTGCTCAGTGGCCAGCAGATCAGACTGTGGTTGTACTGGGCAGCTTCCAGGTATGAATGTGGAACTGTGTGAATGTGACGGGTCGTCGTTGCAAATGAGAAGTTGTTCTCAATCGACTTACCTGGTTAAATAAAGGTTAAATAAAAATAGTAAATTATTATTTGAGTCTATTTTTAATCAACTCTAATATCTGATCGTGTGTCTCCTTCCTTAGAGCGTTTATATACATATTAAAGTTAGTTTTGTTTGTGATTTAAAAGTGTAGCTTTATTATCATGTGCAGTAACAAACAAAACAAAGAGACTAATTCATGTGTTTATAAAAAGAATATTTATTATAATCAGTTCACAGATCTGAGTCCAAACAGAAACTTCACCCTTCTGAACTAAGAGGTTCTGCTTCAAAGTGAAGTTTAAACAGACTGAAATGTCCAGGCTCACTCCTCCACTATCCATTCATTTATTTCTGCATGTAGTTATTTATTTAACGAGACTTAAAATCATGTTTCGTCGTCCACAGTCCGAGTCCCGCCAGACACCTTTAGGAAACCTCTGATTTAAACTTCAGCAGGCTGTGACAGTCCGCTTCGCTGAGTCCTGGTTCTAGTTCTCCCGGGCTTCCCTCCAGCCGTCCCAGCAGTACGGCCCGGGCCTCCAGCAGCGTGGTGTCGGTTTTGGCTTCCAGGAAGCGGGCAATGAGCTCCAGATCCTGCACCCGCAAACGGACTCTGCTGCCCCGTTTTAGCTTCTCTCCGTCCGCCGGCCGCCGGCAAACGCAGTGGGACTTCCAGCCGAAATCTACACACAAGCCGTCCTGGACTACGTGGAAGATCCTGCCGATCACCACTCTGTCTTTGGTCGGTCCGATCTGGATCATCGGGGACCGGCGCAGCAGCGAGACGAAGCGGTGTTCCTGCCCGGGGAAAGAGACGCTGCCACCGGCCATGGAACTCTCCACCTCTCGCTGCCGCCGGAGCTCAGATCGCAGGTCCAAGACGGCATATATATCATAAAACACATTCTCACCTGTGAACTGTTATCCCTTGCTGTTTGGTTTTTGTCATTTCTTTCGTTCCAACATCCAAAAACAGTTTGGCATCTTTAGTGCTATTCCTGCGCCACTGAACTCTACCTATCGATCTGCGCTCGATTGCTCTTCCTTCATCCTCCAAGTACCCGGATGTCTGTCTCAGTAACTTGAAATTGAATTTGCTGATCTGAACAGTGGCGGTTTCTCTAGGAGGCCAAAGGAAGCCTGGCCTCCCCATTAAAAATATAAAACATAATTTAAAATATAAAATTTTTTTTTAAATACAATTTAAAAAAAAATATTTTACAATAAATTTTATAATTTAAAATTACGTTTTATATTTTTAACCGTAGAAATTATAAATTTACGTTTGTGTTTTACTGATTTTGTAATTTCCCTTATCAAAACATTCCATTATCATTTTCTTCAGAGCGAAACAGCGCCCCTCTGTCACTGCGTGCATGGTGCAGTCTTGTCTGTGCTCTCTCTAGTGGCCAGTAAAATGCTACGAATGCTCAAAGGAGGCCAGCTTTTCCTGGCCTCCTTTAGAGAAAAAAAATAATGTTTTCAGCCAGATTGAGGCTAGGTTTGACCGAGCTCGACATTGAATGGTCAATTCATCACAAATAAAAAAACCAGGGAAGCCAGGTTGAACCTGGCTTCTCACCAATCACATGCCTCAGACAGATGCGTAACTATGGTAACAGTACAGCAGCGGTGCCGGCCGGTGTCAGCAGCGCTAACAGTTAGTTAACAGCAAGTTTACACAATGAATGGCACAAAAACGCTTTTTGATTTTCTTTATAGATTAACCACAAGCTAAAAAGCGTAAAAGACCGGAGGCAGAAAACTCAGCAACTGTAACTGAATGAAGTAGCGACCCTGCTAGCAACAGACGACGAGGGAGCTAATCTCGTAAATCAAGCTAGCAGCATCAGGGTAGCAGCAGAGGGAACATCAACGTCAACTCAGTGCTGCCAGCTTCGGGCTCACACTTTTCCTGGTACACGTTTTGGAGATGAGGATTTATTTTTAGTATTATGACTGCAACACAAGGTAATAATGCTGGTTTATTATTATTATGCTGCTGCCGTGCAGTAAATTGGCATGATTTATCAACTGTTCAGTAACAGTTCAACTGGAAGTTTATACGAATTATTGGAGATAATTGTGTTTTTACACTCGTGTAAAGCCTAGTGTACGTATTGACCAGAATGAGGTCATACCGATTTTTAATTATCCTACCGTATTGTTATAAAATTATTAGGCCCAGCTTAACACGCAGGCCCAATATCTTTATGCCTGTAATTTGCTATTGCTGTGCTACAAAAACTTAAAGTGATGGTTCGGAGTAATTTATCTTATGATTCCTTTGCATCATAGATTAACAAATTAGTAGTTAGCGTAGGTAGCGCTAGTAACGTAGCGAAGGCTGTTGATGACGTTTGTATCTCTTAAATGACCCACTAATTTATGCTCAAATCGATACTAAGCGTCTACACTGTCATATATAGGTTATGTTCACAAAAGCGCATAGATTGTAAGTTACACCGAAGAAGTTTATGAACACTTGCCTGCTCTAATCTGCTGCGCTGCTGCTGCTGCTGCTCCTACAGTTAGACGAGTGCTTAGGGCCGTCTATAAATTACTACACCAAAAAGAGTTACAACAAAAATATGTATTAATTTAATGAATAAAAAAGGTAATGTCTCCAAACTTACCTCAATTATTACTTGTCTCCTGCTGGTTGTATTACAGCACTTACTTTAAAAAATAAGTTAAAATAAAGAATTCTTGTTGCATCTCTTTTCGGTGTTGTAATTGTCCCTAAGCACTCGTCTCACAGCAGCAACAACAACAGCAGAGAGCAGAAGCCGGCAGGCAAGTGTTATTTACATAAACTTCTGGTGTACTTACAAACTTTCCAATCCATCGTTTTATGAGTGCATAACCTATATATACTAGTGTATACCTTTGGTATCATTTCGGGCATTATTAGTGGGGTCATTTAAGAGATACAAACGTGGGTCCGTTAGCCCCTGCGCTAAGCTATTCAGCTGATGACGCTACTCTACGCTAACTCGCCCAATGTTAGACCCAGGTGAAAAAAGCTTCTGGGGGGGTGTTTGGCTCGAGGTCATGGTGCAAAGAACCCTAGGGTGAATTACTCCGAACCATCACTTTAAGGCTGCATTTCTCTATTTCATTTCAGTGTTCAAATCAGTCAGGACTGACTGGCTTTGATGTGATTTAATATTATTCAGTGATGTGTTACCCTTGTGTTTTGTGGCTCAGTGAGCTTGCAGTAGGCATTTTCTGTACCATTGTCGTAGCCGTGTGTCTATATTCTGCGTTACCCGTGCCTAGTTTGTTCTGTCTTGGATTTTGGACTTTATTCATGTTTTAGTTTTTTCGCTTGTGGAGCATGTATCTGTGTTCCAGTTTTAGTACCGAAGCCATACTGTTTTGACACCACAAAGTGTCTTTGTTTTAATAAATAGAGATATTTTGTCTTCATCTTGACAGTATGGGTATGACAGAAATTTAACTTGGTTGAATAGCGATAACGGTCTATTATTTCCCGGTGTTTGGGGATCAGTAGCCCACGGCAGGCTAATTACGGTCTTGGATAGGCTATTTATATGAATTGAATCTCTATACAGTTCAATAAATTGTGATGGATGCAGTTTGGTGTGTGGTAGTTGACTGTGGCTGAAAACTTCACTCTGGAAAATTTGTCAGCACCCCCAATTTAAAATATGTTCCCGCGGCTCTGGTGCAAGCTGTTGCCGAGTTTGACACAACGCTAGCAGGGCGCCTAGCATCAGCTACAACATTTACGGGTGTGTCAAAGACAGTTCAGAATGACATAATAGAGAGCGCTGCTCATGTTATTCAGGAAGAAATAGATAAAGAAATAAACACAGCGTCATTCATAGCAGTGGAAGTGGATGACACCACAGACATATCATGCAAGTGCCAATTGACGGTCATTATCCGCTACGTAAATAAAAAGGGAATGATATGTGAGCGGTTTCTTGGTTTCTTTGACGTTAGCCTTGAACGAGATGCTGAAGCCATAACTGCTGTGGTGCGGGCACTTGCCAACTACAATCCTGAAACAAAGCTCATTTGTCAGACGATGGAGCAAGGATACATACTAAGCTCACTGGCTTCCTCGGTCAAATTTGCCACGCACCGCCACTGGATCTGAATCTGAATAGTGAGAACTGAATGTGAGGATATATAGAGAGCTGAATTTTCAGTGAAGATCAAATTTTATTGGACTTCAGTTACAAACGAATAAATTCAATTTCAAATTATACTATTCAGATTCAATTTTTCAATGCAATAATTCAAATTAAACAATACAATTTCAAATGATGTGATTCAAATGCAGTTTTTCAATGCAATTATTCAAGTTTAGCAATTCAAATTCAAATATAAATGATTCAAATTCAGTTTCTGGTGGCACATATTTCAGCCCATAGATAAGGCCCCAACACATACTGGGGTGGAGGTGTGGCAGGAGGACTGGCGCTAGTGAATAGAGTCACGGGGGATGGGTCCACTTCTTAGATGTCCTCACAACAGGTGACTGCATGATATGCATTGCTGACTTAGTGTAACAGTGATCCAAAATATTCTCCTCTCTGGTCCGACATTTAATAAACTGCAGTTGATAAAAAAAGTTTCCAGATCTGGAGAACATTAGATAGATAGATGCAACATTACATCATTACCATTACACCATCCACTGTTAGTGTAAAAACAGATACCTCCACCTTTCAATTTTCCGGAGCTCTCTGTGTCCACTCTAAACAGCTGGAAACCAGCCAGCTGTCGTGCCGAGTCCGGGATTAATTCTGCAGATGTAGAAAGCTCTCTGTTTTTCCTCAATAGTAGCTGAATTCCTCCAGTTTTTTGCACAGTGAATGCACGTTGGAAAGAAATATTCCAGGTAGTCGAGTGCAAAATTTCCGCCTGCGAAGACAAACGAGTGTATCGGCCCTTTTAACTCTTCTCCTTCGTCTTTTTGCCACTTAGAAGAGAAGCGTCTTTAGACTTAAGGTGTGCCCCAGAGTAGCACAGGAGGTCATTCCTACTGGTAGCCATCAAAGTTTTTAACTAATCCTCACTATAGTCACAGGCTGCTGTGGTCATTCTGGACTCACAATTACATTCTCTGTAACTCTGGCAAAGTGCAATTTTGTAGGCTACATGTATATCTATCTATGTATCTATCTGTCTATCTATCTATCTATCTATCTATCTATCTATCTATCTATCTATCTATCTATCTATCTATCTATCTATCTATCTATCTATATATAAGGAGGTGAATACTAAATTACACGAGTATTCCTTTGAAAAGCATGGAAAAGGTAAGTCCTGGTTGTGCATACACAGTAATGCATAATAAAACCTGTATGATTAACAAAAAAACCTGCAGTTTTGTTCTCTTTAATCTCTTCAACCCCACTCACACAACAATGGTCCTTGTTACAAATTAATTTTAAGTGGACATAAACCCACATATAGCAGGATTTCAAAATATGTGTAGTTAAAAACAACACATCTAAATATTTACATTTGATAGAATTTTTTCACTCACTAAAAATAGCTGCAATACAGTTCTAGTGCAATATAGCCTATGTAATCCTATCATACAGCAATTATAGTGTTTTTAAAGAGAGAAAGGTGGTTGCAAGGTTGAAACCAATGGCTTCAGTGAATAATCTGTATACGTACCTGTTGAGTATCTTGTTGTTTTACTTGATTTCCGTCTGGATATTTTGCTGAAGAATCTTCTGATGTTTGGCTCCACAGTCTCCGGCCAGGTTATGTCCTCTGCTCATACTTGAAAAAAACAGCTACTGCTCAAACCATATTGACACCAAAACAACTTCATGCACACTGAGGATTTTGCCCGTTGAGACAGCCCATTCTTTGCTGTTCTTAAAGCCACCTCTATTCTATCCTCCGTCCAGTTTCAGTTTTAAGTTCCTCTGTTGATCAAAATGTCTATTTTACCTGTCATGATACGCCATTACAGAGTAGAATTTCAGCAGTAATTCCAGTACCAAATTTAGGTTCAAACTATGGCGTATAAAATTAGACTTTTAAAGAATTAGTCATAGACAGGCTTCAGTGTGTGCGCAGCAGGGAAAGGAGTGATGGCTAATCAGGAGAAAAGAAGATTGGAGAGGATTAGCAGTGACCTGGAAACAGCCATGTGGTAACAGGCTGTACGCTTCCCAGAGTCAAACATGAAGCCGCTGGTACACAGGTTGATGTGTTGAGCAATGAGCATATGAGACAAATTGTCTGTCATGGTGGCTGTACGAGACTTTTGACTAGAAAAATAAGGCAGTGACATTTCAGGAGGTTATGTTATGAAGCTCTGAAGGCAGCAGGTTTTCAAATAAAGTATGAAGTCAGGGTTACTGGTCAATCTTTGTCAGACTACAAGTATTTAGATGCAATTCAGTGAGTGCAACAACTGATAAATGTGTGTGTGTGTGTGTGTGTGTGTGTGTGTGTGTGTGTGTGTGTGTGTGTGTGTGTGTGTGTGTGTGCGTGTGCGTGCGTGCATGCATGCGTGCAAAGATGTGAAGATTTGCTGGTATTATTAATTTATTTATTTATTGTTTAAATTATTTGGTGGTCTGGGCGTTTTGGTTGGACAAAACAAACATTGTAAAGGTGTCACTAATTTCTTGCGCATTAACACAGTTTTTATTATTTCTTTTATTATTGTAAAAGTCTGTTGCTCACAGGCTTTTATTTTGTAAAAGTCTGTGCTGACTGCTGCTTACAGGAACTGGAAAAGAAAAGAATTAAAACAAATCAACAAACATGGAGAAGGGTACGGAACTTTTACATGGCCATTTTCATTTTAAAGTTCTTCCAGACAGCGTAGTCAACAGAACCAAAGTTATTTGTAACCACTGCAAAGTTGAATTTTCTTATCACCGGAGTACCTCCAGTCTGAAATATCACCTAAATGAACTGATCATACTTACATACTTTACTCAAGAAAACAGTCTCAAACTGTCACCGTAATAAGTGCTCATATTATGCTAATTTTCAGGTTCATAATTGTATTTAGAGGTTGTACCAGAATTGGTTTGGTTTAATTTTCAAAAAACACCATATTTTTGTTGCACTGCACATTGCTGCAGCTCCTTTTTTCACTCTGTGTGTTGAGCTCTCTGTCTCTCAGAGTGAGGCATCTTACTTCTATTCCATCTTTGCTGGGAGTTGCACATGCACAGTACCTAGGTAAGGACTACTAGCTAATCAGAAGCAGAGTATAAGGCATATAAGATATTAAGAGAACTGGATACAGCATTCGGCGCGAAGCCCCATTCATTCCAATGAGAGTTGCTCAAAAGCATAAAGCAGTCATGGAGCTCGAAAAATACCCGGATGCGCTCTTTGTTTGAGTTGTCGTAGCAACACTTCTTTACAACAATTATTACATGTGTTACAAAGTGACGCATGTTTGTCACGGAAGTAAAGGCTGGACTACAATAGAGCTGTTTGGAGCAGTTTGTGAGCAGTGTTTTCTGTTGGAGATGGTAAGTCCCTTTGCGGTGGACTTTGGGCTTTTTCACTTTATAAACCTACAATATGCCCTGAAAATATTGTCCTTTTATCTCGCTATATTGTCCTTTTATCTCCCTTGGCCAGGGACCACAGATGTAAATTAGCTGTATAGCTAACTCTGGTACAGGGCCTGAACTGTGCATGGTCCCTGACAAATAAACTAATTAAATAAATAAATAAATAAAATAAAAGATATATAACACTATAAAGGAAAGGGGGAAAGCCAAAAAGCATAGTATGAGCACATTAAGTAAAGGATCCGAATACATTCTCCAATACTGCCTGGATGTAGCATAGAGTTTTCTTTAGACCTCATTAGTGGGCGATAGAAACCATATGCAATATAAACGATACAAAATTGACCTACGATTTTTAATTATATTGCATAGCCACGAGCTGCAACCGGCTGCAACGCATCATCGTCATCTTGAGTAAACATGGCTGAAAGCAAAATGGAGGAGCTGGTGAAAAAGGCCGGTGCAACATCCATTATTTGGACTTGGTTCGGATTTAAGTCGTCTGACGAGCAGCAGCAACCTGTTCTCTGTATAGTGTGTGGGGCAACAGTTCCGGCTAAGAAAGGTAACACAACTAATCTGTTTTACCACCTCAAAACGAAACATGTCACTGAATACCAGTATTGCCAGGCAATGCAGCCAACCCCAAAATCCAGTCCAAAGAACGCAGGACAGAAAAAACAGGAACAGGAATCCAACAGTGTGGTAAAACCACTACCGCTTTTGTCCAAAGGGGCCGCTAGAATTAACACAAACTGAAAGTTAGTTATAGCCACTTAAACCATGTATCCAGCTAAATTATATAGCTCACATTACTGTATTGTGTGAACAGTTAACTTCATTTAATATTGTATGTGGCATTTTCTTTTGAGGGGTGCAAATGTTCCACCAAAACAAGTTCTTTCCTGAGACCATTTTATAGATCCACTGTGCTTGTGACAGGAGATTAGCACTGCCTATGACAATTATGTGGTTTAAAGAAATGCAAACAACCCAGACCGTTTTTTCTCCTATCCAGGAGTGTATGAGTGGAGGGGCCAGCCCTATCTCCACAGAGTTAGTTAGATAGGGCTGGCAATGCGAGACTATCGTCAGTTAACCTGATATTGTTGGAGCGTGAACAGGAAGAAGAGTAAGGCTTGGTGCTATGGCCTAAACCTTTTTACTTTTAAGTCTTCTATATTATCTTATATTATCTATCTATTTATCAAGGTCCGGCTCTGGTTGTGCATACATTAGTAATTTAATTTAATTTAAGTGGACACAAACTCACAGATCACAAGATTTCAAAATATAGCCTATGTCAGCTGAACAACACATTTAAAATATATCCATTTGATTGATTTTTTTACTCACTGAAATAGCTGCAATAAGGTGTTGGTTCATCATATTTATGTGTAATTGAAATTAAAAAGTGTTTTCTTAAAAGGGATATGGTAAGTCCTTAAGCTAATTTTTCTAGCACCATCTCTTGTGCTGGACACACCATAGATACTTCCTACAGCAAAACTCTGCATCACATGTTTTTGACTGTTTGCTTAAGAGTTTCTGAATTAAACATGCACAATGTAATGCATTTAAAATGTCCTGCAACAGATTATACTCTTATTAAGCTTATAGTGTTCTTTTTCTGTTGATGCTATCAGACCAGTCTTGATTCAATTCCATTTGCTTTTTGGGCAGATCTTTTTTGATGCTAGATCTGTCATTTTAATATTCAGTGACACACCTGCACTCACAGTCAAAATAGAAAGAAAGCATGCTAATATAAATGTTTTACACAATGAAGTAGACCTAAAGTGGAGCAGTCTGACAAACATGTTCCCAGCCTGCAGTTTGTAGCTGATGAACAGTGCAGTCATACATGTCATTTAGTCATTTTCATTCTTATCTAACCAAATTTGGAATGAGATATGACCTGAACTCCTCTGCCTGGTGAATTCACAGTGATCTTCACTCCAGCTGCTCTGCAGAGAAACCATGTTGAAACCCTGGGGAGTTTGTGTTATCGTTCAGCTGTCTTTGGCAGTAGGAATACATGCTGGTAAGATCATTACACTTTTTAATAAGCTTTAGTTTGAAAATATATGCTGCTGTTTTAATGTCTCTCCTTATGAGTGCCATGGTAACATATAAAGTGAGATGTAGACATACCACATTGGGCTAATTTCACCAACAACGCTTTAGTGAAGCATATTCGAGCAGAACTAATTGTTATTCTGATCAACAGACAAGAAGCATTTTACTGCCTGAAAACCAGCTTTTTTTTCTCATTACAGATATTAAGAGGACCTCCTTTGGCTCTAATCTAAGAAACAGGTGAGACACCACATGATGCAATAGACTGCTGCTTTTATGTGATAAAACCTGACATGATTATTTAAATTATCTCCATTGGGAAATAGCTGCAAAATTTAACATTGTGCAATGACTTTGATATAAATTGTCAATACTAATTTAACCCAAATGTAATAAAAATAGTTTTGATCAGTGACCATTAGCGTTACAGGGACACTATATCTTTGAAAAGCTTTATTAGGCACATATCAAATTGAATTGAATATTAGGGCCCTTTCCTTTGTATGTTGCTGAACTGCTACCTATTCATATAATTTGAGCCAGCCCAGATGGCAACTTCAGGCCTGAAAAGTAAAGCCAGTGCGGAAGTCCCTTAAAGCGTAACTCTCGCCAAAATGCACTAAGAACACTAAGAAGGCTCGACACAACATGAAACTTTGCTCGAAATATCACCAGGGGCTCTACACATGAACTCGAGCATTGAGAACATTGTTTGTGTACACAGAGTTTACTAAAAAGAAAGGTTTTGAGCAACTCACGTTAGCAGTTGTTGTTTACGCTATCCGCCATTTTCCCAGTCAAAAAAGGCAATCTCCGAATGCGAATGAACGGACTCCATATGAGGAAATGTCATTCTTATATGAGGCTCCTTTTTCAACTACAAGGTCAATATTGTTTTTCACCAATGACAAAACAACAAATTATCCAGGCATTTATATGAAACTAAGCTTTAGGAGCTTTCCATCTTTACTCTCCTCCCTCGACTATTTTTGACTGGCTCGATAGACGGTGACCGGAAGAACAACAGCTACAGTGAGTTGCTCAAAACCTGTCCTTTTAGTAAACTCTGTGTACACAAACAATGTTCTCAATGCTCAAGTTCATGTATAGAGCCCCTGGTGATACTTCAAGCAAAGTTTAATGTTGTGTCGAGCCTTCTTAATGTTTTAAAAATAGCTATTTTGAGGTTAACATAAAAGTGCCCCTAGGACTCCCATTCAAAAGGCCATTTGACCGAAAAACGAGGATACGGTAAATCTTAAAAGTGACGCTTCCGTCCTAAATATGCTTTTAAACGAAAGTGTGACTCGGGTACATTCACAAAAAGACCCTAGGTTGCATGTTGGCGAGAGTTACGCTTTAAACCTGCATTCTTCACTGGCTTCAAAAAGAAGTCTGTTTGCAGGGTTCTCAAGTTTTGTCAAAAGTTTGGAGTGAGATTACATGTGTTAGGGGAGGAGCCATCCCGATGTGTCTCATGGTGAATGTGTGAGACTTGAGACTTGATAACCTCCTGTTTGTATTGAAGTCTATGGAAAAAATTACCCTACTTCTCACTTGATTTATTACTTCGAATAGGAGTTTATGTTCTCAGTCATTATTTTCAAGTCTTCTTCAATACAGCATGTTGTTTATTTTGTAAATAATGATGTCATTTATTTTAAAATAGATAAAGCAGGGGATTCTTTAGGGCGTGGCTACTCACAGACCTGCCAATCATGACAGAGGCTTAGCAATGCTAACCATGGCACTGTGTACACGAAAATAGCCACTTGTTTGGATATGCATGTTCATCACAGTGTGTTTTCACGTCATCAAAGTTGATTAGAACAATTACACCTTAAAATGTCTTGGTCTGCGTTCTGTAGCACCTTGTCAAACAAAGCTAGTTAGCTAGCGCAAGTTTTAAGTCATCTCTGTCCAATATAATTCGTATAGTAAAAAAAATCAATACTATTCGAATGCTGAAATTACTATTCAAATGTGATTTTTTATATGAATAGGTTGGCTAACATTGGCTAATCTCCCTCTTCTCATGTCACGTTAGATGAACAATAAGTTACGGGAGTGAGAAACATAAGGCATTGTGAGCTAACGTTACGTACCAAGTAACGTTAGTACAGGGGGAGTGACAGGCTGGAAATTGGAAGAAGAATGGGATATAGTTTTAACATGACTTTAAAATCTACATCCACTGAGCCAAAATGCTTATGTTATCAATAGTTAGCTCGTTCTGGTTTTCTAACTGCATCACGAGTTATAGGAGCTTAGCTGGGAGCTTCATGGAGACAGCTAAAGTTTATGTTAGCTGCCCTACAGCTGTCAGAGTTAGCTTTGCCTCCTTTTATTACCTTCTAATAGCTGTATTCTCAGTAATGTGACAATCTGCAAGAAACAGGTTGCTTAACTCGTTTTGCCAGAACCTCCTCCAAAGCACGCTGGAGGAGAGTCTGGCTACTCCACATAGCATTCGGGGATTGGAGGAAAACGTGCTCTGGTTTATTGGAATTTCTTTAAACCAATCACAATCGTCTTGGGCGGTGCTAAGCACCAGAGAAAAGCAGTGCTGCTGCAAAATAGGCTTGGAAGGAACTTGTTTTGGTGGACGTGTAAAAGAAAACTCAGATTGGACAGATAGTCTAGCTAGCTGTCTGGATTTACCTTGCGAAGATCTGAGAAAAGGTTAACCATAGTCCTCATAAATTGACCAGAGTTTAAAATGCCAACATAAAGGAAGCCCAAGGCAACGGCTATCTGGCCTAAATGAGTGAAATCTGGCGGATTTTCCGGCGGCAACAGCGCAATCCCGGAAGTGGAACGTCAAGGATATAGACTACTTAGTTTATGACAAATCAGTTTTGGCTGTGCTTTCTAACATGATGTCCTTGTGTTAACCGAGCAACATTAGCCTTTACAACAGTAAAAAAACGTAGCTCCCCTTCAAGGCCAGGCTGATGTTGGAAGTCTCTCTAGTGGAAAGAACGTGTAACAACAACCACATGCTTATAGTGGCATTGACAATGCATAAGCCTGAGTAGTGTAGTACATATTTATAACAGGCTGCATTTGAGCATTAAATAGTCAAATATTATTTGAATATTTAAAAAAATAAATGAAATTCGAACACTATTATAGAAGAAGACTGACAGTTCTGGTCTGTAGCCTATACTGCCGTACAAACAGATGAATGGCGGCAGTGCCCAGAGATTCTTGTTTACCCGCTGGCAAAACGCCGCTGGATGACTTGCGTCAGACTTTTCCTCTTAGCGTCATTGAAACCATACATGACACTGACTTAGTCTTAGTCTCTTTTTTTCTTTCTTTTTTTTGATAATTTTTTGGGTATTTTTAGGCCTTTATTCATCAGGACAGCTAAAGACAGGAAAGGTGAGAGAGCGGGGGAATGGTGCCAAAATACCAAGATGTTGACAACCAAAATACAAACTCAGGCACCATTCATCTGCAGGTACGGCAGTACACAGAAAATTGGCTATCTTTTCCTCAAGTTACCAGCTAACGCTAGCTAGCTATCTTGCTACCAAACGCGGATAAAGACATTTTCAGAGACCAAAATGTTCCAATTAACTTTGATTAAGTAATAAACACACAGTGAGAGGGTAAAAGTTTAGGAAAAAAACACGGACAACACCCAAAACAAGTTCAAGGCGATTTAATGTACACAGTGCCGTGGTTAGCATTGCTAAGCCTTTATCCTGGGGCATGTTCAATCTCAAAACAGTGTGCACCGTTTTGCTACCGTTTCCGTGTTGAATGACATATTTCCTCGGGACAGTGTGAAACGGTGTGAAACGGTGTGCAATGGCGTGCAACGGCTTTGAGATATGTTGGTTGTGTCTCTCATTTATTGGCTGTGTCACAGATGATGTCTAATCAGCAGAGATCTGTATGTAAGATTGTGGTAATTAAAAGGCAGAACGCACCCCTGTTTCAGTTTAAAAAAACGTGTTGCTGGTTTTGTCAGGGCTGAAAGTTGCCCTGATTTACAGTTCGGGGTGTAGTCACACCTTAAAGCATCCCCTGATTTATCATCTATTTTAAAATAAATGGAACCATATTTACATAATGAACATCATGCTGTATTGAAGAAGACTTGAAACTAGTGAGCAAACATGAACTCGTAAGGAAAATGTTTACTGAGGTAATAAATCAAGTGAGAAACTAGGATCATTTTGTCATAAACTTCTACACAAACCAACTTCTTTTTGCAACCAGTGGAGTTGCCCCATGCTGATAGAATGCAGGTTTAAGGCACATCATGGCAAGCGTCTGGCAGGTGTCAGGCAGATATTAGGACATTGGCCAGTGAGCGGCACTGCAGGGGCAAGCCTGTTGAAGGTTTCAGGACAGTGGCAAGCAAGTGGCACTCACTTGGCACCAAAAGTGTGAAAGTGTACAAACTCTCATCAACACTATTAGCTCCAAATGACTAGCACTGAAAAATCTACACAATCAAACTAGATAATGTGCTTATTTTGATAAGCATATTACAATATTTCCTAAATTACCCGAGTTACACACTGCTATATTCAAGCAGTGTGAGTATTTGATCCACTGGCTCATTATTCAGCCATCACTTATCTATTTCCAGGGAATATCTTCAGAGGATTCCACCAAGGTTTGACCCACAACACCCTGATCCTGGAGATGCTGTAAAGTGGCTAACTGATTCTCACAGTGACACCAAGTCCAAAATAATAAGTGTAATCAATACAGGAGTAGATTTGTCGTTAACAGAACCTCTGAATTTGTCTATGTTAAAGACACAGTGTCAGAGAATCACTGATAGCTGGAATCCTGCTTTTCAACCATTGTGTTCCATTAATCAGACAGTGCCCTCTTGTGTTGGAGGTACTTGTCCCATTAAGGACGCCTTCCCAGTGTATTTGACTCAGGCCAACCGTTTTAAATTCAGCTATAATAACACATTTGAGACAAAAATGATGCTTAACCAACAACATATGGCCTTTAGGGAAGGAGGTCATACTAAACACAGCCACAAGACTATAGTTATAATGGAAGAGGACCCTGCAGTGATTGAGGCAGCCACCTACCTCTTTGAGAGGCATCCCAGTGTATCAACTTTGCTGAGGTACCAGAAAGGGGCACTACATACTCTCAGAGGAAGCCATTTTTTTTCTACTAGAAATCATGATGTCATACTGGTTGGCCATGGCAGTAATGGTACCAATGGAACAGTCCAGCTAGCTGGTTATGGCCCAGAGGAACTTGCCAAATTTGTGTCAACCTTAAAAACTGAAAGCATATTTGGTCATCTTGGCACCATCAGCCTCATCAGCTGCAATCTTGGAAATGACAATCAATTTATGTTGGAACTGCTACAAATTCTCCGGTCTCTCAGTGTGGAAACAAAGCTACACCTATACAACTCCTTCCTGTCTGTTAATTCTGACGGAAAGATACTGACTACGAAGGATGGAGTCTGGAGGTCCCATGACCACAGCGGAAGAGTCATTGCTGAACTGGACAAAAAAGGTGACCTGCTTACAAAAGTTGAACTTGGCTGTGCAGGGCCAATGTTTTCTGATTATAAAGGAAACGTTTTGTATCTGCAGACATTGGAGTGGCCAAGCCACCCTAAAATGTTTGTTCCAATGGAGCTGCGCAAAAAGTACCCTTCTATTGATTGCCTGGAGGGGCTCACTTGGAGCTTGTTCTTTGAGGAGACTGAAAGAAGGCGTGCTCCTAATTATGTCCCAGAAAAAAAAATCCTGAAAGCAATTTGGCTAACAGAGCCAGGACTAGAAGAAGACAACATTGCCTTTAGGCATATCAGTAACATTCAGGATCTACTTGTAGAGATACGATACAATGCCAAAGAGGAAATTGCTTCAGACCTTTACTATGTTCTCAATGAATGCATTTACAAAGTACATGGGAAAAATCTAAGTGTAAGTCTAGTGGGCAAGTTCATGAGTACTGACAATCAAGCTGAAATTGAAAATTTCCGTCAGAATTTCAATGACCAGGAGGGTGAGTCCTCCCTGCAGGAACTGAGACAGGGTCTCAAAGCATCACATTTCATTGACTTCTGTCGCCAGACATTCCAGTTCCAGCAGTGTAACTACAACTGTGAAAGATGGGGCCGTTACTTCATGGCTGCAGTATTTTCAGTATCTGTGTATAATTTCAGAACCTTCTCGCTTTTCCTCATGAGTGTCATAAGTTGTGAAGTAGGCCGCTCACGTGGGACTGACAGCCCCCTCTGCACAGCGTTTGTTGGAGTTGACCACCCCATGGTGACTAACCAACCCTGGCCTGAGCATCTGCGACGAGGATTCTATGGCTGCACTGCTGACAACTATGAAATGGCACCACGAAACATACAGATTTGGTTAGATGAAGTTGTTGCGAAGGAAAATGCCTTGTACATCAAATCGAAGCAGATGATGAATGCTGTTGACCATGACGAGCAAACAGAGCTGGCCATCTTTGGGAGGGTCAAAGTCATGAATACGTATGTGTTCTCATCTTATATAGAATTCTTCCGAGGTACACCTGAGGGAAAGAAACTCAAGAGAGGATGTACTACCTCTTTAGATGAGAATTTAAATCCATAATACTGTCATAATTTGTGATTACAGTAGTTCATCTCATTGTGTTTTCATTGCAGTTGGCTCTAGAATTCTATGCAAAAAAAGTCTGACACAGATGTTGTCTTTTTCCAGATAGTGATTTGATACTGCAATAAAGTGCTGCTTCAGCTTGCTGGCACAGCTACACATCAATGGAGCATAACTGTTTTAGATTTTTCTTTAATTTTCAAAATACACTACTAAAACTGTTTGAGATGCTTTTATTGCTTATAAAATCAATAAATGATTAAACAATAACAAATTGCAGTACTGTTGATTTATTTGTATGTTTATTACATCATTTTTCTTATGGTGTCACATAGATCAGAATACAGAGAATCCCAAAATATAAATACAGAGAAAATGCAGGATGACAGGGTAAAGCATTACTGGTAGAAACTTATAAAGGGAATATAAGGCACACAATAAGAGGTTTTCACCACATGATTGCAAATTCAAACATACTGACATTTAGAAATAATCCAAAGTAGACTTTTGTGTTTTGTTACTGACACATTAGATCAAATTAAGATGGTTAGTATCATATTTATAAAAAAAAAAGATGATGACTGGTAAACTGTCATTGCTAACACAGTTGGAGTTTGTTTTTTGCAAAGGAAGAAACAAATTGCAAATCTTTTGAAAGGTAAACTAATTTCTCCTTAATGTTTCTAAGAATTACTGTAACTCGGTTTGATGGTAAATGCTCTCATACTGATGTGCTTAACATGGTACATTTTTGACGTGAAGTTGACTACACCATACCACTGTATAGAAACTATATACTTTTATGTGGCTTACTAGTGAGATGAACATAAGAACCTGTTCTTGTTCCCTTTTGTAAAATGGTCAATGATGTATCTTCTCCATTTCAAGGCCATGCTTACATTTGATGGAGTACACCATTCTCAACAGTCTGCTTTGAACTATTAGAAAATGTATTTATGAAGTTTTGAATACCACAAAAGAGGGCCATTCATTCTTTTATAATTAGTGTAGTAAACACGAGCCATTTGAAGACGTGGATGGACATGTATTCCTACTATACATGGACAAAAAACTGGAGCAAACAAGGAAATGTTAATGACTATGACTGATAATGCCCAGCACCTTTTGCACAACTTAAATTCAAAATGAGTGGTAGGGCCTCCCCTTGTTGGATTGTGTAATAGTGTCTGAAGGGTTCAATATGCATCAAATTATTTGTTTGTACAACATCTGAAGGCAGAAGTGTTGGTAGGTATTATGAATTTCCCCACTAAAAAGCGTGCCTTGATTAAAAGATGATGGTGATGATGATGATAGAGGGGGTTTCCGACATTGTTAGACGATCCAACAAGCGCTTCTTTTGAAGCATACTGACATGTTTATATGGATGACGTGTCATGCAAAGGATGCTGGACAGTATACTGGCAGAAGGGTGATGTGGAAAAGAGATCACAGCATTTACAAACTGTCATGTTTTAGTCAGAAATGGTGGGAACAGCTTGCTGTGTGCAGACTAGACTTTGTACCTTTGTATTCTGTCCGACACCTGATTAGGAGAGTGATGTGCATATTAATACTCTGTTTAGATAAACTCAGAGCTGTATTGGGCTGAGAGCTGGCTCTTCACAGGAGGATGCATTTGCATGAGGAGCCCATCTGGCTGCTGAGTTGGCTGTACTGTGAGGTGGCTACTGACTGGATTAAGGTCCAGAAATGCTTGAAAGAGATGCCCTCGCCATCAGCTACACCCATCTTCCTCAGGATCTCACCCATTCCCTGGTCTGTGCCGACCTGTTATCATGAGGAAAGCAAAACAGTTAGAAAAAACGTGTGGGTTCACTGTAAAAGTGAAGGCGGTAGCCACCAACCAAAATTTCATTGAAGTTTTACATTTTTGCCAGAAAATCCTGCATTTAAAAATGTTAAGTCAAAAAATAAATTCATATCAGACTAAATAACCCAATATATGTAATTTATGTCATTATGAAATGTAAAATTCTAAACAGTAGAGGAAGTGGTGACATAAAAACTACATAACCGGGCTTGCGACCAGAATTATAATTAAATTATTAATTTTTATTATTATTATAATCCCTCATTGCACATTAAAACTTGAGTGTGATGAGTGTTTGCAATGAACAGTTTGATCTCCATACCTAAACATTACAAAATAAACTAATGAAATCATTTCATATACCATAAAACTTAATTTAAAGACATTTAAACATTAGTACAATTTAACAACTTCATGTTTCATTTACACACTCTAGCACAGCGTAAGAAAGCACATTGCCATCGCCAGATGAGTGACAACTTTGTTCGGCTCATTTTCTGTACTCAGTGTTTTTTTAATGCCCATTTAAGGCCCAGTGTTGCTACACTGGGTATGGGGGGAATTAGCTAGCTAGCTAATTAACCAGCCATCCGCTAGTGAGCTCATTAGAGCAGGCTGGTCGGTCTCTTCGCTTCCCCACCACAGGGAGACTAAAATTAGGATTGAGTGATTTAATCGTACAGCTCTTCTAGACTTTTCAAATGTTACTGGACTGAATGGATCAAATAATGATAGTGAAACGAGTCATTTCACGGGGGTTGTGAAAAATGTATCCACTGATTTACAGCCGTTTCTTTCGCCATGTTAGTCTATGGGGAAAGTCTTTTTGGGCCAGAGGGCATCACGTGACCACAAGTTGTAATTCCACTAATTGGCCAGTATGTTCAATTTGGCTTTAACGCCCCGCAGACTTCTTAGGGGCCTGCCTGATTCAAGTAGGCAAATATTGCTTTGTTGTGTGTATCATAGCAACGGTTTGTATGTATATCTGGTTTCCCTTTTTGAATGAGCAATACAACAGACTACCGCCGCCTGATGGTATGGAGAGTTATTTCCTCTTGCCAGAACTGCTAGTAGAGTTTAGATTCTCTGCCCGAGCCCGAACTTGTCCCGACCCGGCCGATATTTTCTGCCACTATCCTTGGGCTTTGCCGGGCCCTTGATCAAGCATTTGTGTTTTTTTTTAATAATTACTTTATTAGCCTAATTGGGTGGGAAGAAAGCTATGCCTCTTCAGCTTCTCCCATCGCTGGGTATATGTCCTGCACTGACTTGAGTGTGTGGTAAACTGTGCTAAATCGTGTCTCCCCCATCTGTAGCACTGCCTTCAATAATTGCGCAACCAGGCTAGATTGTTTCAGATATCTCACGAGTCCTTTAGCAGCAGATATGGTCTCTCCTATATCTGGCGCGTTATCGGCCAGTGTGTCGGCATGCAGACCGTGGCGAAGGACAGTATTAATTAGGTGATTGAGACAAGAAAGTCTCCTATATGGTCCCAGGGCTTTGATTATGTTGCTGCCTGATCTGTTACCCACACTATTCGGCTGAGGGAGCTAGGGTTGAGGTTTCTTCATTCAGATCCATTTGCGATCCAATCCATTCTGAATAAACAAACAACGCAGTTTACATGCTTAGTCCTTGTTGCATTATTCATTAACATAATTCTAATCAGATTTCTGTAGTTCAAACAACTCGGAATTGTAGTTGAGAACGTCAGTTATAACAGGCCACGTATTAAAAAATTGTCGGATTTAAATCGGGCTTGGGTTCATAATCACAGTTTATGTGTCGGGACGGGCACAACGTGCACGGGCTCGGCTAGGGTCTGGCTTGATTTTTTGGGCCCGATCTAAGCTTTAACTGCTAGTTGGCCTTCAGCTGTAGTCTTTGCAGTGTGTTTGAGTACAACTTTTTGGCTAAGACACAGGCGACCCAACAGTCAGCTTTCAACGTCACTAGTTTTTTGCTGTCGGCCTGGTGTGTCACAAGGTTTATATGTGTGTGTTTGCTGGTGTGTGCATGAGGTCTGTGTGACTCTGCTGCTGAGCATGTTTCTGACTGTCTTTGTGAATGAGTAAGCTGAGGCGTGCTGCCACACCCAACTGCTGTGAACAGCAGGCCCGGCTGAGGGTGAAGCACATAGAGACTGACAGCAGTTTTACCTTGACCAGGTTAGGCATCTGGGAGGACAAAAGACCTTTGAATTCATCGGTTTTCAGCGTTGGACCATTGGAAGCTGAAGCAGAGTGAAACTGGGTGACCAGCGTGTTGATGGCATTCTCCAGGTCTGAATACTGGGAGGGAAATGTAAGGAAGAAAAAACAAAAAAGGATGGTCATACCTAGATCTAATGCCATGTAAGGTTTGGGGCATTGCCTTCTAATAGGCTTTGCCCCAAAGCTCCGCCTCTGCACAGACAACAAACAAATGTGAATGCAAATGGTCTTCCAACCTAAAGGACAAAAATATAATTTATCATTGCCTTCAAAAACTGCCTACATGAGCATTCTGATCTGCTTGGTTAAGTTTAGGCAACTAAAAGTGGTTAAAGCAGCTACAAGTCATATATTTTCTTATAACTTTGTATCAAATAATTATTTGGGAAAACAATGTGAAGATGTGAAGGTGTTGCTTGTGGGGATGAACCTAAAGAGAATTATCAGCTGAATGTGCAGCTTCCCTCGACTGTACAGAGCTTTATAGTGACTTTCCGCTCATTGTTTATCTGTCCAGCTGCAACTTTACTGTTCTGGTCCACTCACACCGGTCTAATGGTGTTGTTTTCAGGAGGCAGCTGTTTTTAGAGAAAAAGCTCTATAAAGCCACTGCACATGACCTGCTCAGCAGCGGACAGACACAAAGTAGCTGGTGAACATAGTGGAGCATTTAGTAGCTAAGACAGATATTTCCCTCAGGAGTTGGTAGAGACTGATAGTGGAGATGATGGTGTCAATGTCGTGTTCACAACTGCTTTCCACTTCCCACAAGTTTACAAGGTTTAAGGTTAGGAAGAGATGGTTATCAATTTTCTAATACTGTTTACACTTGGCTTAGGTATCTTTCCCTTTACTATCCCTGAGTTTATAAGTTTATTGTGTGGATTACATTACAAATCAATCCACTGCTTTCAGGTAATTCCAGACTTTTACATAATTTTGTATCAGTTCCATTAAGTACCTCCATTTGCTAACTATTTGATGGGTTAGCCAAGAGGCATTCCCATCCGACCATTGTATCTTTTAACAGTTTGTTGATTTTGCAAAATGTACTTTGTTACAAAGTTACAATACAAACAGGTAAGTAGAGCTCAACCTGCTTTAAAGCAAGCTAAAGAAAACCTGGGAATTCAAAGAAGAATAGTTATGCGAAGAATCATTACAAAAAAATCATCAACCGCATCATATTAAGTGTGCTTAATCATCACTACGTACATCACTACACAAGGAATAGATAGAATAAAAATGTTTATTGTACGTTAGACCACTTATACTAGAGAAGATGAAGTTAGAATGGAGCACCTTCTAAGATCTCAGTTAGCTTCCACTCCTTAGCTCTTATAGACTTATGTGACTTGAGTTTATTTTCTATCTTTTAAAGCCTGTTTATATGTTTCTAAAGATCTTGTTTACAAAACAATTTACCACAAGTACAACAGCAACAGTTTTAAAGTACATGAAGGCACAATGGAGTCCCGTCAGATTCATTGTTTGTTTATCAACTCACTCACGGGAAAGGCAAAGTGTTGCCACACTGTCGACTTCAGGGAAGCAGGAGGATTTTCCAGTTTTGTTGTATCTCTGTCATCTCCGACTCAAGCTGCAGGCCACTGGTTAGCTAACGTTACCCTTTGTCTTTGGCTGTATGCTACCAGCCATAAGCTATGCTATCTGTTTTTCTTCAGATGTGTGCAAGTAAGGAGGTGGAGAGAGAAAAAAATACTAGGGCATTCTCTGAACCTGCTTCTGATTTTTATAGTCAAAATCAAGAGCTCATCTGAATCGATTTTCAGTTTAAAATTGAAATAGTGACACCCCTAACCACATGGTCCATTTAGGCCTAGTAGCTGATAGGGAGCTTTTTTCACTCCCTTTTTGTAATTATTTCACTGATGCTACAACCAACATTTAGCAGTACAATTCGTAAGGAATGTACAAAATATCAGAACCGTTTTGTATTCATTGATCTTTTGGTCACTTGGAGGCAACCCACCAACCTGTAAACACCAAATATTGAACCTATTTAAGTTATTAAGATGAACTTGTTGGCAAACAGTTTTTACCCATCCAGCCATTACAGAGCAACATTATCATCCTTTAGAAGTCTTTCTGTTTGTGGCTATCTGTGGAATGTAGTGCAATATTCAACCACTTTGCTCCTGAGAAAGATATCTGTCTTTTTAGCTGCTCAATGCTCCCAATGATCACCAGCTAGTGTCTAACTCAGCCTGTTTGCTGCTGAGCAGGTAGTATCCAGTGCCTTTATAGAGCTGTTTCTATGAAATAAAAAAAGCTGCTGCTGCTGCTGAAAACAACGGCGATAAGGGCGGAGACCAAATCAAACTTTAAATGTGCTCTAAAACCAAGACTATGAGCCAAAAGACTAAAAAGCTGTGTAGAAATGCAGAGTTTACCGCTAAGAGCAACATTTACACATTACACACAATCATTTCACTCACAGTTGATGTTATTGTGGTGTAGAACAGCATTAAAAATGGTTGTCTTGCTACAGTTATCCAGTGCATGTGGGCCAACAGTTTTGTCGAAACCACACCCTTTCTGACTGGTGTACACAAGCTACTGCAAGCCCACTTCACCAAACTCTTCCACAGTGAGCACCTGTATCCTGCCTCTAGACAAGTGTTAACTACTAATAACCCCTACTGATTCACTCAAGTATTGCATAAAGATTATGTTACTAAATGAGTCAATGAGTCGCTGAAATACATGCAGGAGGCTTCCGTTTAATGGCAGAAAATAGTTATTGGAGAGTTCAGTAGTGGAGAAGCATTTAGTGATTTGGTTTCAATGAGAACAAATAACGACAGACTCCCTGTATTTGTTTAGAGTGCCCATCACCATTCACCACACCCAAATCCCTACATTTCTCTCCAGCTCTCCACTGATCTGAAAGTTAGGGCTTTATAATAAACAGTGAGCAAGTTCTACAACTGACCACAGGCTGCAGTGAAACATAGTTTGTTCTTTCATCATGTATCTTCAGTGACACAATGCCACTGGGTGTGTTCATAATTCGACAAAGTGGGGGCCAGGGGTGACACAGGCCATGTGCCCCCTCCCCTCTTAACATATAGGTTTAATAACCAGTTAATACCAGTCATTATTAATTATGTTGTACAATGGGAAAGTTCCTTTAATAAAGAGGAAGCCATGCTGCATTGCACAATCATGTTGTACATGCAACACAGACAGGTAAATGAACTCCACCTGTAAGCTCTGATATTATAACTCAATGTTATAATACAGAGCTACACAAATGCTCTCCATAATGTATGTCCATAATACATTGTAAATAGTCTCATATATGAACGGTGCTTGTTCTAGTATGTGTTCTACAGCAGCCTTCCTCTTAGGGAGGGGCAGCTAGCAGCACATATTCATGAAATAATCTATTACGCTGCGGCTGGGACGTACAATGGCTGTCTGTTCAAGTAAAACTAAATCTACCCGGTATAAACTGCTCCTCGGAGACTTTTTCTCCGCCTGGCGTGAGATGGATTCTGTACTTAATTACTTGATCCGCTCACAGTTTCTAAACGTATTCCATCTAAAGCCATCCAACTCAGCCGCAAACAATTAAAAACGAAGTGTAAAGTTTAACAAGTCAACATTACTAAACATGTGTCGAGCTTTACTCAGGCTTTAGTTGTTACAAATAAAACAACAGCTTGTGAATAATTTCTTACCTGAGACATGTCGACTGTGAGTTTCAATATGGTCACTTTTCTTTGCTTTTCTGTTCCTGCGTGTCTCGCTGCTCGCTGCCGTGTGTCAGTGGAGTTAATATACAGACTGACAGACAGACAGACAGACAGACAGACAGACAGACAGACAGTCAGCAGCTGGCAGAGTTCCTGGATCCTCCCTCAACATGAGAGAACAGCCAGGAAGAAACAGTAAGCCGAGGCGCCACCTCACATCCACCTTCACTCATACATTATATTATGGTATGTGTGTGTTTAGCGGTTTGGACAACTTGTTAAAGTATAATACTGTATAAAATAATGTGTTAGATATATTCCAATGAGGAGCAGCTCACATTCAACAGACAACTCATTCCACATCTGGAAACCTTTAGTAAAAGTTGGACGCTTTTGTTTTGCGCAATAACTGCATGCAAGTTGAGGCTGGTATTCTACTTTTCTTCCAGACTGTCTCAGTGTTAACCTCTTCACTACCAACTGTTTATGTGACACCAGATTACCTACTTTCAATTATTCAGCTTTATATGCACACTTTATGTGAGACAGTCAGGCTTGTAAGAAATGCCTTTAAGTTATGTTGTTGGGAAAGTTTTTAGATAAAAAACAATGAGATAGAGATGTAGAGTGAAACAGGAACAGCCACATTCTTGGGTCGGTGTGGGTGTACAAGTTAGGAGAAAGCTTAAAGTTTGGTTCAACTTAACCACAAGAATCTAGCCAAAGAAAGAAAACTGAACAGCATTCTACGAAACAGCAGATTGTAAGCATTAACTAAATAGAGAGCTTAGATACTATAGAGAGCAGCTGATGTCTTTAGAGTGAAGGGTGTGTCAGAATATATCACTGACATGGTCAGATACCCCCTCCCCCTTCCTTTACCTCCAGGTCCTCAAGTGTTTGACTAGGAAGGGTTGATGCCACACCCAGCCAGAGAAGCCACAGTGAATTGTCTCAGTATGAGACCATCAATCTTTAATTTTCCCACTGTGTTACTGCACTGAGCTGCTCACAGATGCTTTGCATAAACATGAACACAAACAATAAGTTCCCATCATATTAAATAGTGCTCCCTAAAACGTCATCCCAAAGAACAATTAGGGAACAAACTTGCTAGGTGGGCTGTTTAGGTCTCTGAAATACAAAATATTCACAACAATGGCTGAGGTCCTATGGGATGAGATATGTCTCATTAAAGTGACTATATGTAACTTTTGAATGTTTTTGTGTACAACAGTGTAATTTTTCATCTGAAGATCATAAATGAACTGTAACAGCAAACGAGACTAACAGTGAAAAGAACGCTATTTTTATATAGTTTTTATTAATGCCTTTTCCGGGTGCGAATTCTTTCTACATTTTTTAAAAGATTTTTTGGGCATTTTTAGCTCCAGAAACACTGGATACTTCCATGACAACACTTCATAAGGGGACAATGATTTAGGGACGGTGTATATAAACATTTGTTTGTCACTTTATTTTCCCATCTGTCAGACTTGATAGAAGGTACAGAATGTAAAAAATAGAATATCGAATAAAGTGCATAAATAACGACATTGACTACATAATGCATTGCTCATGCACAAAAAATAAGTGGGAAACTGAAAAAAGAACTGACAAGTAAGACATTTTATAATTTATCCCTTTATTTCAGAGATCTACCTTCATGTTTGCCTTTTCAGTTATAAATTATTCATGTTATTCTTACCAATTGTATCTTTGTTTTTGATATTTTAATGACATGGGAAAAAAATTTAAAAATAAAAATGAAATATTAAAAAATGAAAAGATAATTTTCTGAGTGTCAAGTCCAAAATCAACAATGTGTTAGTACCTGTAATTTCTACTCCGTCTCCAACTCCAACCCCATTGGCTCCTACTGATAAGCACATCTTTACAAATCTATAGTTTTGTTTTTTCCGCAACAGTGTAACACATGATTGATGTGTTTTAAATCATTTTTGAACAACAATGGAGCTTTATGGAACAGAGGAAGAAGATATATCATGCTTTAACACAGACACAATACAGAATACATTCCCTGTTGGTTTGGCTTTGCACATAAAAACACCCATGTATCCATTGATCTGCACCTTTCTGAGGTAACTAAGCTTAATATACTTTATCTTTAAAGCGTCTTTAATAATGTGTTGCTTTACAACACCACCATGTCTGACTGCTGAGCTGATTCTCATGTGGTGTTTAGGTGGTGTTTCTCACGTTTAGGTCTAAACAACAGCATATTCAACTAAGACTGGGACAAATGACACAAAATAACTGTTGTGTTCATTCAGAATATCCAGTCAGTTTATAAACTCGGTGCTCAGCTGAAGGTGAAATCCCTCCAGGTGTTCTTTAAGTTTCTCCCTCACATCTTCTCCTATTTCCACCAGAGTAGTGTTAATAAGAGAATGCTGGTCACTGTGGTCATCATCAAATGCTTTTTCATCTCTGGACAGACCTTCGCTGTTCTCTGTCATGTGTTCCAAGTGTCCTTTGAGATCCAGTTCTGACACAAGTACAGTTGGTGCTTCATCAGAGACTTGCTCCATCTTGAGATAACTTTGTAATCCATCTTCAGCAAGGACAGGTACCAGAATGACCTGTCCCTCAGCACTGTCCCGTATCCAAAACAGCTGCTGCTGCAGGTCTAGGTGATGCTCCTGACCCATAGCCTTAGTCTCCCCTTCACACACGTCAGAAAGCAGCAGCTTCTTCTGAGAGCCTAAAAACTGCAAACTCTCCTCATGAATATCAGACAGCGACACTCCAGCGGGGAGCACCTGGTGAAGATTTTGAGTTTGGAGCAGTACTTGGGACTTTGGACTTTTCCCAGGTGGTCTTTCCAACCTGACTATTTGTATGTCTTTGGCATTTTTAGCTGTGCCACAAGTACTGGTTTTAACGCTTCTCTGAATCGTCAGAGAATCCTCATGCGCTGTGGGCTGGACATCTTTGCCAGTTGTTGAAACTTTGCGTGCTATCTGACCACCAACCTGCACCTGCTCTCTTCCACAGTAAAAGCAATATCTCTTCTCCTCCTCACACCAGCTGTTGGTGTCCGGAAGAAAATGTTCCCCCAACTCAATATGATCCACACATCTGTCCTCAAACAAACCTGTATCCTCAGATTTAGCATCAGTCCCACTCTCCTCCTGGTTAGAACCTCCTTTGCCTTGTCTCTTCTCCCCCCCTGATGTCCAGCTCTCCCTGTTTTCACAACCATCTTTTGACACAAGTAGAGTGTGTTTTAGCCGTTTATCACGTAGCCTCAAGACAGTGCTCCGCAAGCGGTTCTCCCTTCGCCTGGCTGCATGCAATTGTCGTAGGGCCTTCTCCAAGTAGTCAATAGCCTGGTCATAACGTCTTCTCCACAGCAGCGGGCAGCGCTGAGCATAGCTGTGCTCTTTCGGCAAGTAGAAGCCTGGAGGAGGGGGCAAACGCCTCATGTAACGTGATGGGGAGAGGGGACGAGACACTGGTGCTGGTGACGGAGTACATTCTTGCTGCAAGAGCTCCTTCACACCTGATGGCTCTTGAAAAGATGCAGGGATGTTTTCATTAGTCTCCTCAGCTGTTGTCACTGACCTCTGAACTGTGGGTTCTTCTGACGTTTTACCCCTGTCCGTCTCCAGCTGAGCGTTCTCCTGGTCATCTAAGCGGGGATTCTTTCTACAGTAAAAAAGATAAAATGACAAAATTGTTTGTTCCATTAGTTTTTCCTTTACATGGCAGGACATACAGGTGGGTGACAAATGAAAGGACAAACCTCTGCGCATTCAATTCTTAGCATTTTATTAGCTAATGCCATACGGTACTGTGTAAAGTTGGGTCGATTACCTTTCCGGTCCAGTGGACGAGGCTAAACCAGTTTGATTTTATGCTACTGGTTAAACTGCCATTTGTCACTATGACACCTTAAAGCAAATTAATTAAATATAAATATTACTAAATATTTACATCGGCCCAAGCCTAGTAGTGTGTACTTTAAATTGCGGTGTTGTTTCTTCTGCCCAAATGCTAACATTGGCTCTTGAATTGTATAATTAAGCGCCAGAATTGTGTGTCCATCATGTGTGAGCAATGTTTGTAACTTCTATTTATGGAGTCTTTTTCTGTTTTTTTGTGCCCACATTAGCTAAGTTTCCATCCACTTGTCAATCGAATTATCTGAAGTTCGGTAAAAAAACTCATGCGAATAAAGCTGGTGAAAGTGTGTTTCCATCCAACAGCTTTAAAGCGAATAAAAACCTGTGCGTAATGACGTCACATGCTGTTTTGCGATTAAATTGGTATATCAAATTGATTTGAGACATTTTACGGTGTTTCCATTCATTTTTGAACTGAATCGCACAAGATTCAAGCGAACTTTTGCGAACAAAGTTTTGCTAGACAAAAGTAGTTGTTAATATTAGAAGCCAAGCTATAGCCTAAGCTCCGATGGACCTTTGGCTGAGGATATGATCCAGCTCATCAAAAAGGTGGAACTTGCCTTATATTTTCCCTCCGGCACCGCTGCGAGACAACTCTCTTTTTTGAGCTGTGTATCGCTGTTTGAGCGCCTTCCATTTACTCCGCAGGACGTCCCATGGCTTGTCGTAGACATTCTAAAACGCTTAACGTGAAAAAGCTTAACATGGTTTAATGTCTAAACAACGATCAATCATCACCACTCACCAGATGTATCATGGTCATATCTTGTCATGAACACTTAAGCCTGTCAAAAAAACTAAATCGAAATCCAACGATTATAAGTTATCTCACGTTAATGTGTCAGATAACATCCATAATATTTGGACATTGGGTTAGATTTGACCGTTTTAAGTGGTTATGATGAGCAATATAGAAGAGGATTTTTTGGTGATGATTGATCGTTGTTTAGATACATTAAACCATGTTAAGCTTTTTCACATTAGGACTTATAAAGCCAATGTGAACCGTGGAGAGTCAACCCCAGCCGCTCTGCTGCCCTGAAGCAGAAACGCTTTATGTCAGATAACGTCCATAATAATTGGACTTTGGGTTAGATTATTTGACAGTTTTCCGTGGTTATAATGGGTAATATGAGAGAGAAATTTGGTGATGATTGATCATTGTTTAGGTACATTAAACCACGTTAAGCTTTTTCCTCGCCATATTAATAATATTAATACGGCCACTGATGAAGAAAATATTAACGTGAGATAACTTCTATAATCGTTAGATTTCGATTTAGTTTTTTTGACAGGCTTAAACCTTTAAGCCAATATGTAATATTTGTACTGTAATAAATCCAAAAATGACACCAATGCCTCATCAGATATTAAGGAAACATGTTAAACTGAAATACTATCTTTTCTGACAACAATGCTAATTTCAGTATTTTTCTTTTTGAAATTTACATTCCGTGACGGAATTTATGTTTATGTTTTGATCTGTGTGTTGTTATCAACGGCCCAGTTTGACAGCCAGGCTGGGTTGCCAGATATACCTGTAAAAACGTAAACCCAGCACGCTACAGCTGTAACGGTAGTACAGCCATGAAAGCAGCAAACAAACGAACAGGATCAACAGAGATAGATTCTACCCGACAAAAAAGAAAACAGCATTTTTCTAACAGTTGCGTGACGACCAGACGTAACAACCCCTGGTAAATATTGGAGATGTATTTGAAAGATGGAGACAGCTTAGAGCCCAAAAGGCCAGAATTGGCTTATTTCCTCCTGAACCGGTAAGCATTAGCTTCAGGCTAATTTATCACAGCTACTAGGGGCATTTTTTGTCATTTCAACATTTGTGTACTCACATTGAATTATATAGCTAGAGAATCGCAGTTGGTTACTTGCAAAAACAATTGAGACAGTAAAGTGATCCCGACTGGTCCTGGCTAACGCTGCCTTGCTAACCCTGCTTACTGCTAACGTTACCGGGGGACCAGGCAAGCCCATGGCTGTTTACAGCATGTAGCCTCTTCAGCGGCTGGAGCTGACAACGGTGAGTTATTTTAAACCACGAGAGGGGGGCTGTAAATCGGAAAGAGAGGACTGTGAGTTTGCAGTGTGTTTAGCGATTGTTGCCGTAATTCTAAGCCAATGAAGTGTGTTCCATCGGCAAATTAGTGGTATATTTAGCGTTTCGTATTGTAATTCTAAGCCGAGGAAGTGTGCCTGACTGGCGTGTGGAGAGGACGGTGAGGTTGTTGTGTTTTTAGCGGTTCATACTGTAATTTTAAACCGAAAAAGTGTGTCTGTCAGTTGGTTACAGAGCTCCGCGTGAGCACGGGCTTTTATGACTGTCTATATAGCCAGCATCTACCGTTAGCTACTCCGCTGTGCTGTGAAGTAATGTCTGGCTATGTGAGAAAAGCGTCTAGCAACATTGTTGTGAATGCTGCGGTCTCAGCCTGGCAACCCCCGTGAACTTCGAGTCTGGGAAGGAGGGGGCGGGGGAGACGACTCTCCAGTATTTTGAATTTGTACTGCAGTAACTATTTTAACCGCTAGCTGCCAGTATTACACACAATATTACATATTGCACCTTTAAGTGTTCATGACAAGATATAACCATGATAAATCTGGTGATGATCATCGTTGTTTAGATACATTAAACCACGTAAGCTTTTTCAAGTTAAGCGTTTAATGTCCCTGTCGTAACTGTTGGTCATTTCCTTCGCGAGCTCCTGATAAATGATGGTGTTTCTTAGATTTTTGCTATCTAAAATAGCGGTTATATTTTTCTGTTAAATTAAATTAAAAAAGTATCTTGTCTCCTCGTTTGTCCACTTACATCTGTTTTTTTTTTGCAAACAGAGCGGAAATAGTGGGCGGAAATGAACTGAAACTTCTTCTTCGTTTTATTGCGGGTTGCAACCTTAAAATGACCTAAAACTTAATCGCAATTCATTATTTATTCGGCAAATAACGTTTCCATCTCTGAATGTTTGTGTATGTCTTTGTTCTGTTGTGAAAAAAGCTCAATAAACAAAGTTTAAAAAAACAGAAAAAAACAAAAAACGTTTCCATCAGCAGTTATCGCATTAAGCCTTATATCGATCAAGAGAAAATCCGATGAGACCGAACGTATTTCATTTGAGTCGATATTCATGAAATTCTGTCGGATTTTACTGTTTCCATAAGGCATTTTTCATTCGATATCACTTAATTCGGATAAAAACGGGTCGATGGAAACATAGCTATTGTTCATCAATAAAACCCTATTAGTGTGACTAGAGTGCGTTTGTTGGAGGTACAGGGGATGCATGGCAGGAGTAATATGCCGGGCAAAGAAAAGGAAAAACAAACCGTATCTGCCTTTCATTACAATGGAAAACATGAAATTGTTGACTATCAAGATAGATGATTTAACACTGTACAAGTTACTGCTTGAATTATCATGGGCAATGTTATTCCATAGTTTACAGACGTAGAACTCCACTGACTAGTACTACAGCTTCACAGAGCTGCTAGCATGGCTGTAGTAAAGCACTTTATAATTTTGTTAAAGCGCCCATATTATGCTAATTTTCAGGTTCATAATTGTATTTTAAAGGTCCTATGACATGCTGCTCTTTGGATGCTTTTATATAGACCTTAGTGGTCCCCTAATACTATATCTGAAGTCTCTTTCTCGAAATTCAGCCTTGGTGCAGAATTACAGCCACAAGAGCCAGTCCCACAATGAGCTTTCCTTAGTATGTGCCATTTTTGTGTCTCTAGCTATTGAGGAGGAGAGAGGGCGGGGCAAGGTGGAGGGTGGGGGTGTGGCCTTGACCAACTGCCACTTTTCTCATTTGAAAGCCATGATGTCTCTCTCCCATGGGTTGGCCAAATTCTCTGGGCGGGCAAAGCAGAGAAAGGGGAGGTAACCTTGCTTGTTATGACCTCATAACAAGCAAGATTCCAGAATGGCTCATCTGAGCTTTCATTTTCTCAAAGGCAGAGTAGGATACTCAGGGCTCGGTTTACACCTATCACCATTTCAAGCCAATTGGGGACCATAGGCAGGCTGGGGGAACGCATATTAATGTTAAAAAAACTCATAAAGTGAAATTTTAATGCCATGGGACCTTTAAGGTTGTACCAGAATAGGTTTACATGGTTTAATTTTCAAAAAACACCATATTTTTGTTGTACTGCACAGCTCTCTCTCACTGCTACAGAACCTCTTTTCACCTGGTCTCTGTTTTAGCTACAGAGTGAGACCTCTTTTCTTCTTCTTCTGTACTATCTTTGATTGCACTCGCACATGCGCAGTAGCTCAGATGTAGATCATGTCAGCTAGCTAGCTCCATAGACAGTAAAAGAAAGGCTGTTTCTCCAACTTCGGTCAGTTACAAGGTAGGATTAGCTGGGAGACTTCTAAATGAGGGAGCACATGTAAGTAGTTCTTTTGTAGATTATGGTGAACTTGTGTGTGTTGTAGCAGTGCTTTGCTATTGAGAACGAGGCTAGCGTTAACATGCTAACGCTACGAGCTAACGGTTGCAGTTAGCCACCTCGTTTCGGCTTGTGACGTAGAAAGCCGTGCCGATTTTGAACAGCTCACCCGGAGACCGAAGGCAGGACACATTCAGAAACCGTATCTCACTCAAAACAGCATGGATGGATTTTTTTCAAAGTTTGTATGCATGTGGAAGCACCAAAGACACAAAAGAACACCCCAAATCCCAGAAAAAGTGTTTTTTTTCATAATATGGGCACTTTAAGAAAATTGCTATACAAATACATTTTATATTAGATTATTAACCACATTTTAGAATTTACAAATAACTAAAGTAACAAATTATTTAAAAATTTAATTAAATGTAGAATATATTGTTTTGGCTGTACTTTTAAAGGGCAAAAATAAAGTCACTAGCAACCTTGTGGAAGGTGTTAAGAGAGGTATCAGGCAGATGTCTTGGACAGTGGCAAACGAGCGGCACTCGTTCTGCACCGGTCAAGAAACTGCCGAGATGAGCGGCACCACAGTGGCAATCTGTCGGCAGTTCACAGTTGATTCACCATCAACTGTGGGGTGGGGCTCTAATGTCCAGGAAAAACCCACAGTAGAAGTGTCAATGTTCTGCTATGTGCTGTTCTGTCACGACAGGTCAGCTGCTGTTAGTCGGTTTTGGTATTTTTGTCTGCCAATGTCCTGACATTTGCCTGAAATCTGCCTGATGCCTGCCAATCACTTGCCACAGAGGTGCCAGTGCCACTCAGAGGATCTCAGACTTGCTGCACAATATGGCGCTCCTAACTGGGTACTCCTTCCGGTTAGCTTATGTAACAGTTGCATTCGCGCCTAGTCAACATGCGTCCAGTACGTTTATCTACATGCCTTCTTTCACTTCAAAAATGTTGCACTGATGTGGTTAGAATTGTTAAAAAAACATTCAAATGTAAAACATTCATTGGACAAGGGATAAAAGTTTTTCTTCAAGCAGTTCATTTATGATTACAAAGGTTTGTACAGTATTCAATTAAATTTTATTCATAGTTGCAAAGCTCATGACCAAATGCCAAAATGTGACTCTGTATCAATTCTGTGTACCTGACAGCAATGTCTTCTTGTGTCTGTGGTGTTCCTGGTCTTTTGCATTTGGTTGTTGAAGAGGAATCAAATATGGTGGGAAATGCATCTTCCTTTAGTCTTCTGATCCCACTGTGAGGGAAAAGGTCAAACACATTTTAGGCTGCTATCCAAACACCATCAGCAGTACTTATATTCTGCACCAATGGTCAATAACAGAAACCATTGCTATCTGTAATCTCATAATGTGCTGTCTGAGTCTACATACCTGCATCCAGTCAGTTCAAAGTTCTCAGGGGTGAAGTGTTTGGAGCAGAAGTAGACAAAGTCAGTCTGAGGATCCCAGTAGTCTGCACGGTGGGAGTTGATGATCCAAAGGTTCCTCCGAGTAGCTCCTTTAGGTAATCTAGCCATCACAATGAAAAATTATAATTTTGTCTTTTCAATGCTGTCGTCACGTTTTGCACTTTAATATACAACCTCACGTTAAATAGTGAGACATTTAAGAATGTCATTGTAATATCAGTGTATTCTTTTTCTGTGATTAACAACTTTTAATTTATTTTTTAAACATACAAAACATAGAATTTGCAACATGAATATATCCCCCCCTTCGTCATCATCACTCACCCAAACAAAAATCAAGAAAAAAAGATGACACAGTGACTACATTATTTGAGACCATACAACAAAATAACAAAATAGACAACAACGTATTAACCTAACAAACATATGTATAAATGACAACACCATAAGCCCATCATACACGTTTCCTCCCAGCACAAAGCTTCTTAGGAGCCCTCCAGAAAGCTCAGCTACTTTCCCCATTTTCTAATCTAAACATCCAATCTGGAAAACCGTTTTTATGACATTTTTTTTCAAACGCCACCAGTCTAGCCATCTCAGAAGCCCACTCTTGAATTGACGGCACCCCTTCATTTCTCCAACCTCTTAAAAAATCTGTCTATCATTAAACTAGTATGGCCCCAGCTTCTCATGTGTTTATCCATCCCGCTTAGGACTGACCAATCTTTCAGAACAAATAATGTTGGGCTGATTTAAACCTGGGTCCCTGCAATCCGACAAAGGTTACCATGTATCCCAGTTCAAAATTACAGGACCTTATTACAGGACCATAGGAAATGAAGTAATTGGCTGTTCTCTGTCTTACATTTCCAATAATTTGGTGTGTCTTTTAGACAATTTTTAAACAATCCGGAGGGAGTCCAATAGAAGAGATGCATAATCTTGAACTGAATGAGGTGCACCCTCAAATCGTGTAACATAATGTTAATATTCCCACAGATTCAGTCCCACTCCTCATCATCCAGTGTAATATTCAGATCCCTTTCTCATGTCTTCTTGAGGGCTCATCAGGCTCCATCCCCCAGGTTATGTATAAGTATAGAATAATACCCAGAAGCCTCATGACCTTTTTCATATCTCACAACACCTTATCTAAATATTCTGGTGCCTTCGGGCTGAAGTGCTGGATCCAAAACTCCCCACCAACAGATGGCAAAGTTGCAAATATGTAAAAAATTGAGACCTAGGGATTCCAAATTGCTGTACCACACCCTCAAAGGATTTCAATATGCCACAGAGATACAGATCCCCCAGTGTAACAACTCCCTTTTCCAACCAATCCCTCCAAAAAAAGGGAGATCTACCAATACATAACTTTGGATTTCACCAAATACTTGATGAAGTACAGTACAGGCCAAAAGTTTGGACACACCTTCTCATTCAAATGCGTTTCCTTTGCTTTTTTATTAATAAGGGAAAAAATTCCACTAATTAACCCTGACAAAGCACACCTGTGAAGTGAAAACCATTTCAGGTGACTACCTCATGAAGCTCATTGAGAGAACACCAAGGGTTTGCAGCGCTATCAAAAAAAGCAAAGGGTGGCTACTTTAAAGAATCTAAACTATAAGACATGTTTTCAGTTATTTCACACTTTTTTGTTAAGTACATAATATGTCCATATAATCCATATGTGTTTATTCATAGTTTTGATGCCTTCAGTGAGAATCTACAATGTAAATAGTCATGAAAATAAAGAAACACATTGAATGAGAAAGTGTGTCCAAACTTTTGGCCTGTACTGTATATCGATATGGATCCAATTCAAACAGCCGGGCCACTTTAGTCCACACAACTTTTAAAAGAGAGATTATTGGATGTGTTTTTGCCTCACCATACAGTTTGACAGGCTTTGTAAGAGCGATAACGGGGCAAAACAGATTGCTCAATACAATACCAGGGTTGGGCTAACTCAGGAGGAAGTGGCCAGTGGACCAGATGCCTTAAGTTAAAAGCATAGTAGTAATACAATATCTTTGGTAGACCTAAACCTCTATCAATCGGTCTAAGTAATTTATTAAAATGTCTTTGTTATCCTTTTAAACCATTTAAAATATGACAGAAAAACCTCCAGAGGAAGAGCTACCAAATCAGTCAACATAATGATTTCAATAATGAGAAGCAATGTGATAAGTTATTGTAAAGCACAGCAGCTAGCTTGTAAGACGTAATTGCTAATGCTAGTTAGCATTAGTAATTGTTTGCACAGCTAATTCGTAATTTATTTTTATGTGGTGTCTTTATAAGGATTTGGGAGGGGGAGATGCACCTACAGATGAATCTACAGCCAGTGCTGCAGTGCTTGCTGACCCAGAGCAAGAGGCTTTTTCTCCACGGTCCCTAAAAAATCTGTGTTTCAGCACTGTGGCTCTCAGACCTTCACATCGTTCAGCAGGTAGATTAACATTACGAATCTCTAAAATTAATTGTACATGCCACCATCTGTTTACATAATATCAGAGGGCAAATAATTAGTAAAATCTTTCTGTATTATGCAGGGAGGTACAACTCTAACACTACCTTTTACCTCCATTTTTAACACAATTAAATTAACACATTTAGATTTTGTGACAGAGCTGTGGTTTGGGATTGCAGCAGGTTGGACAGGGTACCTAAGCAGTGGTGTATGCTGCAGTGGCGTATGGTGCCTATTTTTATTATAGCTGTCCAGGCCCACCCCAAGATGGTCAGTGTGGGGACAAGGGACGGACTGGGGCTAAAAAACAGCCCTGGACTTTCTCTCAAATAGGCCCATCATCCGGCCATTTGCCCCTAGCCGTGCGCGACAGACACTAGCCAGGATGTCCTGATACTATGCCACAATACTGTAGCCTATCAGACAAGGTATTCATAGCAAGTAACATCTCAAATGATGGTTGTGTTTATTAGTGAAGCCTCAGCCTTCAAATAAAAACTAAAAATGTACAATGCCATTACATCTGCATTGAAATTAAAATACAAATAATGAAATGTCACTGGCTACAGAAACCCCAAATTACACAAACTTGTAAACAGTACAAAGTATTACTGACAACACTTTCAGAGATAAAGTAGGCTACTTGCTGTACCTGAACATGGGGATTAGATATATTGTAGGCCTATACCAAAACTACACTGAGTGTTAGTTATTATATACTATAACTATTCAAATATAAATGTATATAACATGTGTTACTTTGTGTTAAAGAATTAGCATTGAATAACCTATTTAATATTTATTACACTTTTGATTCATATTAAAGGGGTGATAGAATGATTATATAGGGTATTTCACACTGTTCCTTATGGTCTCCTAATGGGGTATGTAACATTGGTTGGGCTGAAAATGGCCTGGTTGATATTTTACTGGCCCTTATGCATCCCTGTGTTTTGGCCCTATTTGTAACGAGAGCTTTTCTTCCAAATATGGTATGGTCATGAATATTTAGATGAGCTGCGCGCTGATTGGTTGAGCGACTTGCCATACGCACATATTAGAGACGTGCGCTGATTGGTTGAGCGAATCCCCAATACACATACATTAGAGAAGCGACAGAATCTCATATTCCAGACACTGCAATGTTTCATTACCAAATTCACTTCTGAGACTTTTTTAAGCGAGAAATCAACTATATAAAGCTGAAATATGGGCCGTTTTACAAAATTTGATGGCTAATTGCAAATTTGGTAAGACGTGTCGGACTTTAGGAGCTCCACACAGTCTGACGAGAAAGCGGCAGCCTGCTGGGCTCCATACCCAGGGCAAAGTCACCCTTTGTGGATACTGCACTACGGGCCCGCGGCCAGCTGCCGGCATAACTATAATATATTTACGGTTTGAATTCGTCGCGCCACTTTGATTTTAAGGCATTTTTATGAACGTGGAGGCGTCTTTGTAGGACCAGCAGCTGCTTGCAATATGTCCCATTCATTCCAGTGGGGAAATACCGCGCTAGCTAGCTACACTGTCGCCATAACTAAATTATATTTACAGTTTGAATTTTGTCACGCCAATTTATATAACATCATTCCTCAATGTCTTATAAAGCTAACCGTTGTGTCCGATTTGATTTTAAGGCATTTTTATGAACGCGAGGCGTCTTTGTAGGACCAGCAGCTGCTTGCTATATGTCCCATTCATTACAATGGGGAAACACCGCAGCTAGCTAGCTACACTGTCGCCATAACTAAATTATATTTACAGTTTGAATTTCGTCACGCCACTTATATAACATCATTCCCCAATGTCTTATAAAGCTAACCGTTGTGTCAGATTTGATTTTAAGGCATTTTTATGAACGCGGTGCCTTTTGTAGGACCAGCAGCTGCTTGCGTATATGTCCCATTCATTACAATGGGGAAATACCGCAGCTAGCTAGCTACACTGTCGCCATAACTAAATTATATTTACAGTTTGAATTTCGTCACGCCACTTATATAACATAATTCCCCAATGTCTTATAAAGCTAACCGTTGTGTCCGATTTGATTTTAAGGCATTTTTATGAACGCGAGGCGTCTTTGTAGGACCAGCAGCTGCTTGCTATATGTCCCATTCATTACAATGGGGAAACACCGCAGCTAGCTAGCTACACTGTCGCCATAACTAAATTATATTTCTAGTTTGACTTTCGTCACGCCACTTATATAACATCATTCCCCAATGTCTTATAAAGCTAACCGTTGTGTCCGATTTGATTTTAAGGCATTTTTATGAACGCAAGGCATCTTTGTAGGACGAGCAGCTGCTTGCTATATGTCCCATTCATTACAATGGAGAAATATCGCAGCTTGCTCACTTTCGCATAACTAAAGTATATTTACAGTTTGAATTTCGTCACGGCATGAATATTACAGGTTCCTCAAGGTCTTACAAAGCTTAGCTAACACTTGTCCGATTTCGGATTTCAATTGAATGTATTTTTGTGAATGTCAGAGTTAGGAGGAGGCTAGTTAGCTCTCATTGATGGACTCCATCTCACCGCGGCTCTAACAATGAGACTCGCAGCCAAAGAGGCTTTATTTCCCCGATTGTTTGTTTAAATAACTCAACACACATACCCATTATAAGATTTACTGGAACCTGCGGGCCCGGTAAAGATTGCGGGTACGCAAGCTCGCTGACACTGCGGTCAGGGCGGCGATGTAGCAACCCAGGCAGCACCAACACCGGCAGCTAAACCCCCGCACACACAGTCGGAGAAAATTTGCACAATTAGCCATCCATTTTTGTAAAGCAGCCCATATTTGAGCTTTATATGGTTGATTTCTCGCACAAAAAGTTTCAGAAGTGAATTTTGTAATGGAATAGCAGAGATCTGCGTGACCTAGCTAGATTCAGAAGACTACCTGATCTCAGGTCAGTTGTGTAGCCTATGTAAATGTTGGGCGTGACTGTTCTCTTAAGGTTCCGGATTTTGAGATGCTTGCGTAAGCAACTCAGCTTTGTTGGGATTCGCCCGTTTTCAGCGGCAGTTTCAAAATATGAGATTTTCATAGTAAAGGGGTGTCAGTGGGACTTTGAGCTTCTATGTATGTCCTATTTACCCACCGAACTGTCGTTATTCAACTATGACAGGGTAAAATCGGTTTTGCATTCTATCACCCCTTTAAGGCTGTGAAATGATGAAAATGACTAGGCCCTATCAATGTTGTCTGTGAAGCTTTCACAAACAACCACCAGGTCTTTGCCAGTTCCACAATAGTAAACCAAATATGAAAGACAAGGAAAAACTGCACTCTGATGGAAGACAGACAGAAAGTGCAAGCTAGGATTTTGGTTAAACTTTTGGTTACATTTGGTGAATTATTTAGCCCCCTTCCCTGTTTGTTAGCACGTTTAGAGTGGTACCAATGCATGCCTGATGTTTTCCCGTTTAATTTAATACCATAATCTTCATCCTAGCAGCAAAAGTGAGTTCACTACAACCTCTCATATACAACCAAGTGAAATCGCGGTCAACCCGCGATTCATTTGTAACGCCTTTAATGTTTCAAATTAACCTAACAGAAATTATTAAATACGTTAAGTTTGACAGCACTAAATGGCACGATAATTTTCATAATCATGATGCACATGCTCATGTTGAGCTGACAACATGCAATTTGCTAAGATAGGGATAAAGGCAGCCTATAGTGTTTACTGCTCTTGGCATTTACCAGTAATGCTGATGTGAAATTAACTCACGTCTAATGATGTAGGCCGACTCTTCTTCTTCAGTTTTATTTTTACACATAACATGTAAGTGATTGTATTTGCGCCCCCTGCAGTTGGCTGTTAATATCACTTTAATACACTTTTTTTTGCGCCGACGGCCATCGGTTGGACAGCCGTTCTGGACTTTTCCAGATCGCACAGATTGTCAGTCCGTCCCTGGTGGGGACTCAGAAATAAAGGTTGGAGAAACAAACATCAACTCCACTGCCCAGTCCTGTGCACAGCGATGATGAATTATCCTCTGTTTTCATGGACGAACCTGGTGATGTGTCATGGATCCCAGAGGAGGAAATGAGAAGGTGACTCATCTGATGAGGAACTTTCAAAACCACCGCTGCAGGAATCTCACCCTGACCTCAATTAAGACTTGTTTTATTTAGGCCCATATACTTTGTCGTTTTTATGGCATAGTTTACTCATTTTATGCCTTTCACATACTGTACATCTCTTAGGTCTGTGCAGCATGTGGCTATCAGCATTTTTGGCAGAACCAGCCAATGCTGCATCGAAATATGCAGGTCTGCAACCTATTACTGAGTGGGGCCATCCACTTTTCAGGTTGCATGGCTAGCCAAACCATCAGGATGTTGAAGCTGTTTGGGCTTCAGAGCATCAGTGCCAGCCCCTTCTTCCACTATCAGTGCTTGCACATCATTCCTACTCCTGCAGGCATGGCAGAATGAGCAGGCAGGGATCATTCGAGATCTACATATCACCTGTCTAATGTAACAAACAGTGACATGACCAAAGATTTTTTTTTACATAGCTCAGAGGTCCTAAGTAGCACCTGGTGTGAGTTATAGGGTCTAAAGCACAGCATAAGGTTTCTGACTGAGGATATTATGCAACGTAGATAGGAAAATTATGTCCTTATTTTATAAGTCCTTTATTAGGGCCCGAGCGCTGACAGCGGCGAAGGCCCTATTGAAACTGAAGGAATTATTATTAGGGCCCGAGCGCCGACAGCGGCGAAGGCCCTATTGAAACTGAAGGGATTATTCTTTCTTTCTATTCTTTTTCCCGTCAAATGAATTGGCTTTTTGAGGGGCTTATCATATTCATATTTATTAGGGGTGGTACGGTTCATGAAAAAACACCCGAACCGCTCGGTTCGCTAGTCTCGGTTCGGAGCATGTGTGTACCGCACGGTTCGTCAGTACACTGTTAATGTGCACTAACCTCTTACTGCCGTAGTGCCCACTTTCGACACCTATGTTAAAACACTTACTGGAAATGACGAGCGGGATGGGTGTGACAAACGCAACCCATGGCAGCTGATTGGACGATTGCGTCACATGGGTCTGGCTGGTCCCAAATTTCAAAGCCAGACTGTCATGGCGGCTCGTTCAGAATACGATCTTATATTGTACTAAAATATTTCACCGAAACGTGTTTCTGAAAACATTTTAAGCGAGAAATAGGCCATGCAGTTGCTGAATCTGTCTTCATTTCAGATCGACAAAGGTCAGTTTAAAAGATTTTCATCAGATTTTGAGAGACACCGAGCCGACCGCTCCTCAAGTGGAGTGGGGTGCCGCTGCAGGTCACGTCACGTCACCTGCAGAAATGTCAAGTGGGAGAGAGGCTGGCCAGAGCTGGAGGATGCGCCAGCGTCGTTTATAGTCTGGTGTGTGGGAACATTTTGGATTTCACGTTACCTATGATGAAATAAAACAATATAGAACTGCCACTGTGTGCACGTTTTGTGCAACATGCATTCAATATGCTAATTTTAGCTATATACTGAAGTATATTCTGGAGTGATAAAGAAAAAATAAGAACCGTACTGAACCGAAAACCGTGACCCTAAAACCGTGATACGAACCGAACCGTGGGTTTTGTGAACCGTACCACCCCTAATATTTATATCATAAAAACTCCCCAAATTTGGCAGTCGCATCAAGTCTGGTGAAAATGTACGTATTTTAAAGGGTTTCGGGAATAGGCGCACAAAAATGGCTCGCTAGCGCCCCCTAGAAAGTTAAAGAAATTGAGCCCCTGCAGTGCATTTAACGTAGACTCACAAAACTTGGTACACATATGTAACATATCAAGATGTACAAAAAACTTCATTAGAGCCATACCAAAGAATTTCTAATATAGAAAGAAGTTCCACTCCCTCGTTACTTCCGGCTTCTGAACTGGTTGCAGTTCCACCAGAGTTCCATATAGGGGGCGCTCACAGGCCAGTGCAGAATGAATGGGACTCTATGGAGCTATACCCCTCAAAACCCACTTTTCTCAGGATATAATTTTTTGTCTAGTAATTTGAATGTTGCATTCGAAAGGGGAGGCTAAGAAAATACACACTGCTGTGTGTTAAATTTTTTTAAAGTCGCTTTTTTGTTCTAAAAAGCCTTTTAAAATGTCAGTGACGTCATACACATATACGGCCAGAGATACTGCTTTACGGCAAGCTCTGAGTCGCTTCCTTTGTTCTCCCGAGGCATCGACAACACAGCTGACAGGTAAGGCTCTCCCTGTTAATACACGTGCTAGAAAGAGGTTTGCTAATGTTTTAAAGACCACACCGAAATATTCACTCTGATATTCAGGCTGTGCTTCGGATGCCGTCAAGCGGGATCTCCGATCATAATCACTCCTTCACTGACCAATCAGCATTCATTAGCAGAATGCTAGCGTGTTATGGGCTACAACGACTCACCCTGTAAGAAATCAAAAGGACATAAGTACTCGTTCATTCAACTTTCGAATTTTCAACCCATGTTGAACTTGCAAAAACTACAATCAAATCTGAGGTTTCTCAACGACAATCAGGAGAAAGAGACACATTTAGCCGTCTAGCTCCATAGAGTCCCATTCATTTTGCACTGGACCGCGATCACCCCCAGTGGAACTCTGGTGGAACTGCAACCAAAATCCGGTACAATGGGGCTGAATAGGGAGTGGAACGGCTTTCCGTAGACCGGCTTTGGCCATACCCTAAACCCAACAGGAAGTCCGCCATTTTGATTTCAAAGTTCGAAATTAGTGCGATTTCGGCCATTTCCACATGTCGTACTTTAACGAACTCCTCCTAGAGAATTAATCCGATCAACTTCAAACTCGGTCTGTACCATCTTAAGATGTTAAAGATGAAAAGTTGTTAAAAGAAAAATCTTTCGTCATAGGGCGTCGCCGTGGCGGGGCGGCCATTTTGTGCGTTTCGCCGCCAAAACAGGAAGTGGGTGTAACTCGAGAGTACATCGTCCAACTGGCTCGAAACTTTTCAGGATTCATAAGAGTCAAACCCTGAGGACAAATAAAGGCAGATATTTACTTAAAGTCATAGCGCCCCCTAGTGGCAACAGGAAGTAGGCCTGAAAGTCAAGGTGCTATACTTTAACGAACTCCTCCTAGAGATTTCATCTAATGGACTTCAAACATGGTCTGTATCATCTCAACACCTTAACGATGAACCACCCCCTATACTTTGGCCATGCCCCCTTTCACAGCGAATGAACCGTATGACGTAGAGTCTTGTCTTGTCATTGAACTAAGATATGATCCTAATGATATAACACATTTCTTCATCAGTATATGTAGAAAATGACTTATTGAGATCAGTGTATAATTGTTTAAAAATCTTGTTAATATCTACAGTTGCTGTAAAAACATCTCCAGACTTGGATCTAACTGGAGAAATAGTGAAAGCCAATTCCCTCTGTTTAATGTATAGAGTAATTTTCCTGTTTTGTCTCCCAATTCAAATAATTTGTCTTGCCCTGAATACACTGAATTCAACCTTCTGAGATAGAATATTATTGTATTCGTATTTTAACTGAGCTAAGTTTCTCAGGCCATCCTGCGACATTCTTCGCTTAATCTCAGTTTCAGCATGTTTGATTTGACTCACTAATTCTAACAGTGCTTTAGCACTATTCCTCTTACGAAATGAAGCATGTTGTATAATGTATCCCCTGATCACAGCCTTTAAGGCCTCCCATGCCAACCCTGAAGACTACTATCTAATAAAACTGCATAAAGAACTCACTTGTGAAAGGTAATACCAGCATTACGAGTCTCACGGTTGTCCCGCGATTTGCAGCCGCCTGCTGAGCAATGTCTTGGCATCTGAAAGTAATACAGTGAAGAGAAAAAAACTATTCAGTTATATATTTTGACATGTTTGACTCTTATCTAACACTTGTAGTTAATTCAAGCATGCTAAGAATTCAGTCTTAACAGAAACCTCAAACAGAAAACATCCTGTTCAGACTACAATAAGAGAAACATTATGTGTAATGTCACCTTTTTAATAATATCCACTATATTTTTACAAAACTGTCAAATTGTTTACACTGTTTTTTTTTCATGAAGCCCAAAGTTATTATCTTCCAGCTGATAGATGCATAGCTCCACACTCTCATGTCCAGACATCTTACTGTACACATCAATATGACACACAGTTGTGGCTGATCAATGCCAGCCTGTTGCTGCGGAGACCAAAAGCTGTTTCAGTAAAGAATGAGTTGGATGTGAGAGCATGGGCCAAGGTACAGTTGAGTAGTTTTTGGTGTGGCTTGTGTCGTCACCATGTGAAATTGTATAAAATAAATTGTAAATGTACAGTTGAAACTAACTATTTTTAATCTGCTGATTATTTTCTTGATTCTCTATTTAGTCCATAAGATGTAAAAAACAAAAAATGTGAAAAATGATACAATGCCCTGAGCTCAAAGTGAAGTTTGGCAAGGTCAGTGACTCGAATCTTTTTGGAGTGTCCCGTGTCGTCGTCAGTCTGGGGGGCTGTCGGCCTTCATTTTGGCCGACCTGACATGTTCAGTCGGAGACAGGGCAGTCGAGACTCACCCGGAAATGGGTAGCGGAATAAGCGTGACTAAAGTCTCTCAAAATCTGACGAAAATCTTTTAAACTGACCTTTGTTGAGCTGAAATGAAGACAGATTCAGCAACTGCATGGCCTATTTCTCGCTTAAAATGTTTTCAGAAACATGTTTCAGTGAACTATTTTAGTACAATATGAGATTGCATTCTGAACGGCCGCCATGATAGTCTGGTTTTGAATTTCCGGAGAAAACAAACCCATGTGACGCGTTGGTCCAATCAGCTGCCGGTTTTCATTTCTTGGGCAACAACACAGATTAGCGCCGCCTGCTGTTATAGAGATGTATTACGTCTCGTCTCGTCTTTTTGGTGTGTTCTGTGGCACTTTTTGGACCAACACGGGGAGACTGATAATTTCGACTGGCTTTTCTGTCAACGGTCGGCCGTCGGCCCTGTGTGTCCACACCTTTACACGTCTTGTTTTGTCCCAGTCAATCAATGGGATCAAAAGGTGTTTCTAAAATGTACTGGGGTGGCACTCAGTGTGTCAGCAAAGTGTAGATGTAGGTTTTAGGTGAAGCCATCAACTGTAATAGCACACAACAGAATAGTGTAAATAGCATACATATTACATAATAAGATGTTGAGGCTTCTAACATGAACAAGGGGCTAATTAGTTTAAGAAAATAAATATTGATTTTATTGAAAAAAAAAAAATGTTGCATGCATTTTAATTTCCTGACAGTGGAGCCCTGTATATATCTATGGTGGCGCCTGTACCAGAAATGACTACCCAGAGGAGTTGGCAGTGGCTCTTTTTAATGGTGGCAGGAACTGATACCGTTTATTGATAAAAAATAACATTATTACATTCATTTTGTTATATTAACTTTCCCCCTTTCGATCAAATATTTTTGTTTTGTTTGTTTGTTTGTTTGTTTTGCCTGGGATGCAAAACTCCACCAGTCGGAGTGTGGTCCGTAGCTGGAGAGGTGCCCTTGAGTCAACCAAATCCCTAGTCTCGCTGCGACACGTCTCTAACCAGAGGTAGAAGGGAGCACGGTTTGGTACCGGCCCCTCGTGAAATATGATTTCCCCCCTTCCAATCCAATGGGCTAAAGTGCTGTAAATCTGAAAATGGTGATTTCCACTGGATCAGAGTAATGACACTTGGCTGCCTGTTCTGCCAATTTTCCCAGCCGTTGTCACATGACCAATTAATGTTTCCATGATGACTATCCAAAATTCTGATACAATGGAACCAGCACTGGAATTCTTTTTTTTAAAGTGGCAGACATAGAAAATGTGTATTGTATTTGGATATACAATTTGTTTAAAATGAAAACAAGTGAAACTAACAATGAATGTGATGTTTTATTTAGCAGAATTACATTGTGTTGTTCTATCCTATCAAATATTTCCTATATTTCTAAGCAAATTACTGACATCCTACAACAATGCATGTCTCCTATCCTGTGTGCTTGTGTGTGTATTTCAGGCCTAAGTGTTTGTGTAAAATAAAAACATAAATCCTCCCAAGAGGATTACAGTAATTTAGTTCTAACCCAGTAAGCACACATACGTCGGCACGACGTATGCAATTGCTCGCTTCGTCTGCAATTGATCGCGGGTTATAAAGAAGAATAATGAAGCATCGTTTATTGAGCGTCTGGACGTCTTATTATGATCGCAATCTATACATCGCAGCGACGTATTAACTATGTCGGTGAGCTGTATTAACAGTTCCTCAGTTGTTCGCGGGTCATAATGAAGCATCGTTTATTGAGCGTCTGGATTTCTTATGATCGCAATCTATACATCGCAGCGACGTATTAACTATGTCGGTGAGATGTATTAACGGTTCCTAAGTTGTTCGCGGGTCATTTGAAAGCATCGTTTATTGAGCGTCTGGATGTCTTTACTGTACACACACACTGTTGATGTGATGGACAGTGAATCTGAATTGTGCCCAGCAACATATTCGCGCCACAGTCGATAAAGGAAGGGGAAAAAAAGTTGACAGTCTACGAAGGGTTAGGATGGAGACTGCTTCTTTGCTGCTGTCAAATACCATGGTAAGCACTATTTCATCTTAACGTAACGTTAATACAAATATTTCGACGTTTTCTCATGTGGAAGTTGGTGTTCATTGGACTAATAACAAGATATTTTAGTGCGTCCGTGTCTCATGGTTTAAAGTAACTTTAGAGCCGTTAGATCAGGCTCACATCGCACTAGCCGCCCCTTTTTCACATTCATTTAAAATTAAAATATCCGTGCTCTAGCTAGTTAGCTTGCTATATGTACTAATCTGACTGAATCTGAATGTAAAGTTAACGTTAGCTGCTATGTCAGTTGCAGTACATGCCAGTAACGTTAGCTAACGTGAGGCTGCTAGCTATAGCTAATTGAACGTTACCCGATATCCCTTAACGTTAATTTTAGCTAGCTAGCTAACAGTAACTGAGTGCCGCACCTCAGTCATACTTTGCTCATATCGGTTAATTTGATTTTTGTTTTGGCTTTAATGGAACTGAAATCTCAACAGGGAACATTTAAAGCTGAAGACTTGTTATATAATCAAAATATAGCTAGCTAAAGGTAAATTCGGCATGTACAGGTTAGCTAGCTAGCTAGCTAATCTGCCAACTAACGTTAAATCATTTAAAAAAGGTGAAGAGGTTCAGGGGCCGTCTAATGGCAGGCTAACATTCGTACTTATTACATTGTGATTGTAATATTTGTATATTTTTACCCTGCTTATTAACTAAATGACACTATGTAAAATTAGTTTAGGACCGTTTAGCTAGTAAGACTGTGGTTCGTTTCTGTACACTCGGCATTAAATCTGGTTAACAACTGATTTTGAAAATGGGGTTGGGAGTGCCAACGGTCATAAAACATCAGTTATTAGCTAGATGGTGCCCGTTTTCGTGGGCTAACGTTAGCCTTCAAAAAACTAATGAGCATCGTCACCTGTTACCATGATTTTCTTGCTGATATATCACTAACGATGAATTAAAATAAAAACAATTTACCTGGCAAGCTAGCGTTAGCTTAATGTAGTTACTGTCCAGTCACTTAACTTTAAGTTTTACTTTTTGTTGAAGCTAAATTGACCATAAGCCTAACTGACATTAGCGGTTTATAATCGGCTTTAACAGGGACTAAACACGTTCGATGGACATATTGAATCACATTTGACTTTGAGAGCAATACAATTATCAATATCACAATAATTTAATTGGTATATTGCTTTTTTTCCCCGTTTTTCCGTTAGAACGATGTAGCTATATGTGTGCATCTGTAAGATGTATGAAATACGTTGGAACGATGTATATATGTATACGTCACGGAGAGAGTGGCTACATGTCGTTGAAACGTACAGCAGCGACGTCCCAGGGACGTCGTGCCAGTGAGCAAACGAGCAATCTACTACGTATCCCCGATGAATTAGGATTACATCGCCAATACATCGTGGCGACGTATGTGTGCTATAATGTTTATAGCAAGGATAACTTTGGTAAACTGTTAGTTGATGTTTGTTTGCTTGTTTGTTTCACTAGTTATCTCTCATTAAAAAGGGGGTTCTTGCTAAGAATACCACCATCTTCTACAAAATGTCAGGAATACACTGTGTTCATTGCGAAACAGAAGTTACAATACTAAAAATTCTGCATCCTCACAAAAGAGCAGTATTTTTTGATAGTAGCTTTCACATAGTGTGTCTGTTTTTATGTTGGTATGATGTATAGTGGAAGATCAGAAAACGTTGGCAGGAGGTGGGAGAAAAGGCAATGCAGAGATGAAGGACATCATACCACAATAATAGTTGTGTGTATAAGCCTGATCAACAAGTGAAAAGAGTCAGGTATGTTATTGTCATATTAGTTTGTTGCAAGATGCAAATTACACACCTGTAATCTGAATCTATCTAGTATTTGGGGCAGGTGCAGTGCCACTCATGATTCTTATGTGTTGCTCTATTTTTTTAACCCCCTGTGTGTTCAAGGGGTCCTAGACTTTCTCTATCTATTACATTGTACTTGAATTATTAATTACCTCTGTATATTAATCTCTTTCAGATAAGAGGAAAGAGTTTGAAAACTGATTTGACGATCACTGCTGAATTGGCCTGCTAAGAGGAAGAGGCACTAATGATTCCAGAAGAGGAAGCCAAAGAAGAAGACCTACACAGACTTTGAAATGGGTAGGTAATAAACTATTATTAAATCATATCCATCTATCAACAGTAAATATTTTTACCCTTTGGAAGTTGTACTTAAGTTACATTTTGTATTCAAATGTAACCCTAATGTGCAGTGAAGGAGATATACCACACGTCCTTCCTGCTGCTGCCAGACTTTATAATCTACACTGCTCCAAGTAGACCACACGCACCCTATCTGACAATTTACTCACGTGCAACATCAATGTACACCTTTTTTATGCAATATCAATAACTCCTCTGTGCAATACTGTGAATACCGTATTATTAAACTTTCTGTCTGTATACTGAACAGTTTTAACTGCTTTATTCTTGCGTTTTTACTGATGCTTTTGTCATTGCACTTTCCTTTTGGTGCAGTATCACTGAAAATGTCCTCCACTGTGGGATTAATTAAGGATCTTATCTTGTTTTAAATTTTTATATGTTTGTATTTTTCAGATCTCTCAATTGCCATGATGACCAAGATATTCAACGGGAAAATGTGGAAAGCTGCCATATTCCCAGTCATTACTTTGCCAAATCATCTGTGGTAAGTTTACAAAATCGTAATTGAAAATGGGAGTAGGAAGTAAAGAGAGGGCAGCATAAAATGACACCTTTGGTTTCAAAAGTAAAAAATAAATAATTGTGATTACTATGAAACCTTGGTGTTAGCCCTTTTAGAGAGAAAGTTATGGTATTTTTTAATGGGACGATTTATAACATGCTATTTAAAGCTTTAATTTACAAAGTGATCTAAATACATATTGTCAGAATGGCACTTTAACAGCGGTTGAGGCTAGATGGGATACAGCTACGGTGACGACAGTTAAGTTTAGGCACCAAAACGACTTGTTAAGTTCAGGAAACAGATCGTGGTTTGAATAAAAAACTCTAGAGGAATGAAACACGTTTTCCTGGGTGAAAGTATAACAAATATATTATTATATTAGTCCAGATTTTGCGGGATTTTTGCGTAACTTTTGGCCGTAGCTGTATCCCTTCTACCGTAAACAGCCCACCTTGAACTTCATCCAAAATGAAACTGCACAGACTAAAGCGCCCCCTACTGACCAAATGTCCTTACTGTTCAATTATATTTAAAGGCTGAATTGGAGCTTCTGAGGAAAATTTAGCAGAGAATTTAACTACATTAACAACATTTGGCTTGCCATATTCTACTTGCCATATTCTTCTATTCACATCTGCAAAAAAAAAATATTTCTCAACCACTTCTTAAAAACAAAAGGAGATTAAACAAAATGTATTAAAAGATACTTCTTCGAATAACGCACAAAACCCAAATCTTTTGTTCTTGTCACTGCAGCAGCACCACTGAGGGACCCTACTTTCCTGAGTACGAAGCCGGCCATCAAGGAGTTCCCCGACTGGCAACCGACTGGAGCAGAGGCTGTAGCAGGGACAGCATTTGTGATATAAAGTGATATAAAGCTCACGAGTGTGTAGTTAAAAGAGAGAAATACTGTATATTTCAGCGACTCCTACAGATTAAGAAAAATAATGAATTTTGTTAATAAATAAATGTTATTCTTGGCTGTGTGTTTGGGTTCAAATAACATTACCATGATCCCATAGGCATCCAAAAATTGAGAAAGTGACGTTTTTTAAAACTGAAACAAGGTGTTTGACATCCTGTTGTGTGTGCAAGCCCTTTTTATTACCACGGGTTTACAGACAGTCTCTAATAATTGGGTATCACCTTGAACACAGCCAATAATCGAGAGACACACCCACCAAACGAGAGAAAACATAACTCATAGCTTTTAACCCTTGTGTTGACTTCGGGTCAAATTGACCCGTTATCAACTTTTGTTTTATATCAGAAAATATGGGACGTAGAAATAAGCGCTGAAAATGTGTAGAAGAAAAATTTAATATTTTTTTTTTCAAGGTTGACGGGAAGACAACACAAGGTAATGTTTTTGTACATTAGCCCTTAGTATAGACCACAGTAGGATAATTATCCCCAAATCTAGCTACATACAAGAATATATTTTAATGTGTTACAGTGTGCTATTTTCTATAATGATTTGAACTTGTGTGAATTGTCTTTGAGTACCCTGAAAAGCGCTTTATAAATAAAATGTATTATAAGTAATTGTGTATGGTTTATCTATCTTACTTTAGCAATTCAATTTAGTAAAGATATTTAAAGTAATTGTGTGTGACAACTGACCAATGGATTAAATGGATTAATGCAGGATCAATTGATCTGCACATCTTCCTGACATCTGTACTACGTATAACAGATGTCAGGAAGGTGTACCTGAGACTGCATCTGTAAGATGTATAGCAGATGTTAGAACGACGTATATAAGCCTGCATCTCTACGATGTATTGCATACGTTAGAACGACGTATATAAGCGTACATCTCTACGATGTATTGCATACGTTAGAACGACGTATAAGCGTACATCTCTACGATGTATTGCATACGTTAGAATGATGTATATTGCCTGCATCTCTATGACGGATGGCATACACTAGAACGATGTATATTGCCTGCATCTCTACGACGTATGGCATACGTTAGAACGATGTATATATGTATACGTCGTGGAGAGAGCGGCTATATGTCGCTGAAACGTAGCGCAGCGACGTCGCGGGGACGTCGTGCCAGTGAGCAAACTACCAAAATACTACGTAGGCTATCCCCGATGCATTCTGATTGCATCGCCAATACGTCGCAGCGACGTATGTGTGCTTACTGGGAACAGAGGAACTCAATTAGACTGATTAATGCTTGTAGGCCCACAATACATTTTGAAAGACAGTGACTATTGTTATAGTCAAGTAAATTATTAATTCAATTATTATTATTAAAAAAATCGGAATATTCACATGTAAATATACTACCAAAAAAAGCATATTTAATATTTTATCATTACCACTTTTATCTAGAATTTTCCTCTGGGTAGATTCCATCAAACGTCATATCTACGTATCATCACTTCATGGCAACAGAGACGGTTTAGACTACTAGAGCATATTTTATGGCAATAAAGTTATCGGCTTGGGGGGAAACGTTGGCACTTTATTGTCCTTAAAGCTAGACCGTAGGCATGTTACGTTGCGGCCAAGCAAAACGGCTCGGAAAGAAAACAAACGTCACGTTAGTAATTAGCCTGTAACGTAAGATTAATAGATGAAACGTTGTAGGCTATTTGCAAAGCGCTGCTGTGCTTTCAGCCGGATGTGAATCCCAGAGCCTCCGTTCGACTGAATTTAAAAATAAAAAAACTATACATTTTCGTGCATTTGCTTTCGATGTATGAAACAGGGAACCATTAGTAACATTACTGCCATGCAGCGGCTGTCACATCGTTTTCATGCTGCTACATAACTTTGCCACGCTTATTTGAATCATGTAACAAGCTAGCCAGGTGCTAGTAAAAAGTTAACCTGTTTCAAACGTCATGGACATGAGGCCAGTTCCAGTTTGCGGCTACGACTTGAGTTCAGTAAACGCTGAAATAAATGATGATTCATAAATACCAAAGACATTACCGCTGCGCTCCGGATTTCGACCTCACGAAGATGGCTGATCCTTTCCTCTTCCACCTTCTTCCTCCTTTTCCTCCTCCTCCCCTTTTTCTAAATAAAACTTTATTTAAAACATGCAGCACACTTAAAGGAACACAGTGACAGTAACCTGTGGTATTGAAAATAAAAACTGGCATTGAAACAACAAATATTGGCACTGAAAAATGTAGAACTGAAACATAAGACATAAACATCAAAAAGTTCTAATCTCACAATTCTATTATTTTATTTCAATTTGAAAAAAAGTTGCATTATGATAGGTTTTTCAATGTCAATCTATATTTTTCTTGAGGTCTGTCTTTTTTCAGTGACAGTTTTTTTTTCTTCTTGCTGTCAGGATTTTTACAATAGAGAGCCGAAGTCCCGCCCCTTCCGGTGGACCTCATGGGACCTAAACTCAGAAAAAATATGAACGTGAACGGGGAGAAGCAAATAATTTTTTGATCCTGTTTGAATTGAGCCATGGATTACAAATATGATGTTCGTCAATTTAAAAGATCATTTTTCAATCGAAGAAAGTCTCAGTTAGCCGTAGGTTTGTCATATGACCACTTTTGTGTGAAACCGCTCAGTGAACTACATCTCCCGTCTCACACAATCTACCTCACCTAGCTTGATTCAGCTTGCTCACTGGCTAACTAGCTTAGCTCTGTTAAACAACACATGTAACATTATCTTACCTGATGTGTTTTATCCAGTGAAGTGTTTTCAGCAGATAAGCAAAAGAACAAGCGAGATCCTCTGCTCATTTGAGTAAGGTTACATCAACGTCATCCATGAAGTTTGTAGTCTTTCTAATTACGTATTTTCACAGTCTTATACTTCAACAGTTTAGCAATAAACTGAGACTTTCTTCGGTTGAAAAATAATGTTTTAAATTGACGAACATCATATTTGTAATCCATGGCTCAATTCAAACGGGATCAAAAAATAATTATTATCTCTCCATTGACCCTCGTTCATATTTTTTCGAAAGATAGGTCCCATTGGCCGGAAGTAGAAGGGCGTGACTTCGGCTCTCTCTCAGTGGCAACTTTCTGTCACCATTTTGGCGTAGAGGGGAGGGACAAAGAGGGTGCGGTTTATGAATAATTTGCATACTGGCGAGAGACTGCACCTCCAAAGGAATCCTAACAGATGTGTTATTACCCATATCTGCAATGGCTTCCACAAGTTCACCTGGAACCTCCAAATCTCAAGTAAGTCTGTTTGTCTCTGCCATTTTTTTCATATAGAAGCCGGCTGGTTTACTGTTAACTTTTAATGTAAGCTGTGCTGTTTTGGCAGAGGTTAGCACACGTGATCAGCTAACGTAACCATACTCAGTTGCACTTCTATGACTGGCTGGTTTGAGCAAACTCCTCGAATCTGCGTTGTGTGTAGAATGATGAATGACGAGCGGGAGGCTAGTGGCTCTTTACGCCGCGATGGGCCCGTTTATTATCTGAGTAGGAACAGAGTATGTACTGGTCAGTCATACAGTTGGCTCATAGTAGCTTACACGCAGCACACAAGAATAACATGTTATGTTAGCACAGAGGCTAGCTAGAAAGTGCATTATGCCGCTATTTTAACATTCTGGCATTTGAAAAAGGTACAACAATCCACTTGTAACTCTTATTATTAATCTGGTCATAAATCACAGTGCACATATGTTCATACAATGAATATGCGGACATAAATACACAATATCTGTACTCTGCGCTGCTCTCGGCAACTCACCTCGGGCACGTGTCTCATAACTGGCAATGAATACACAACAGCCAGTGGCATTTAACTACTGCAGAGAGGGGGCGCCCTTGAGCCAATAATTCTGAATTGCTATTAAATAACAATGGCAAGTGGAATGGCATAATACGTAAACCCTGTTACATTCCCCCCTGCTAAATTCCACTTGCTCCGCAAACAAGAAAAAATAAAAATAATAATTATAATAACTTGACCAGTACAAAAAAATCAGGCACAACATCACAACCATTCTGTCAAAACATGTAGAAATAAGTTTCCCATTGACCAAAATCTGTGTCTCTCATTGGCACTACTGAGGTGAAACTCACCAAAATAACAGTCACAAACACCCAGTTAAAACTATTCTTCACGAGAATCAGTGTGAGAAGAAGTTGGCCAGACCTAATCACCACACATGGGGAAAAATACTTACTTTATACTTAGTCACATACTTTATATACATCATGACTGCAAATTACCTCAGTACAGGAGGAAACAAAAGAGACTAGATCAAAACCCAACCCTCACTGAAAGACATCTGAAATGAAAAACAAAAACAACTACACTCAAGTAATAAAAGAGGCTTAACACTACTTTACATATGTAGCACCTATAAGTGCGTCTATAACACCATCCCAGTTTTCTGATGCATAATCTGAACAAGTCTGGTAACAGGTTTCAACAGTCTCCCTGCCCTGGACCTGACAAAATCTCTAACTTCCTCGCCCCTAGCCACTGCTAATGGTGGAGTACTAATAGTGTCCGTCATGCCCTGACTTTCAATGACTGAAGGGGGGTAATCAGCAACAGCTGAACCGTCGACAGAATCAGTATTACCATTTGTCGTCTGAACCACTTCCATGGAAGGATTAGGCTGTGATGGACTTTGAGGTGACTGACCAATATTGCCGGCAGATGAAGCAGTCACTGCATCAAACTGCTGACCATCACTATACTCAGTGTGGCAGTCATCTTCCAGTTCTACTTTGCTTGAAGTCTCAGATGGCAGGCTTGACACCCACACCCTGGTCCTGTACTCTGCAGAGTCCATAGAAACATCAGCAACCACCTCCTTCTCCTCATCAGGGTCCATAGAGCTCGATACAGGCGTCACATTCACCTCATCCAAGGAAATAACATCAGGCAAAGGAAGAAAGTTCACTGGCATTATCAAGTTTCGATGTACAACCTTCTCCTGACCAGTGGCAGCATTCTGGATCTTGAAGGTGTGACTCTCATAATTTTTTCTCAACCACTACATAGATAGCATTCTCCCAGCGATCAGCAAGTTTCCTTTTTCCACGCTCCCCTTTGTTGGCCAGCAGCACACGGTCCCCCACATCCACTGACGCCCCACGTACTTTCCTGTTGTATAAGTCAGTATGGCGTTGCAACTGCTGTTTGGTTTGGACACAAAAAGGCATGAGCCATCTTCGTAAAATGGTCTGTGACGACTAGTACATCCAAGAACTTATTGGCAGAATCTTCCACTGTCCAGAAGTCAATGCACACTAGCTCAAGAGGCTCTGATGTTCTGATGTTCACCAAAGGTGCCCTGGCTTCAGGCTCCGGTGACTTGCTCACCACACATTGTCTGCAACACCTCACACACTCTGCCCCATCTTTACTCAGCCCAAGCCAATGGAACCTCTGTCTTGCAAGATACAATTTGATACAGTTTGCTGTTTTCCCTGGTGACCAGCCTTCATGGACACCCTCCATCACTCTGGCTTGCAGAGAAGATGGGACAATGTACAGGAAAGTTTTCTTCTTCGTTACAGGGTTCCTTGCCACACAATATAGCACACCATCCCTCACCGTCAACTTGTCCCAATCTCTCAGTAGCTTGGTTGATCCAACTGCTTCCTTAACACGTTCTCTTCTTGAAGGTCTCCGTCCGCTCTCCACAAAGAAGATCACTCTACTGAGAACATTGTCACATCGCTGCTTCTCCATCAACACATCATGTGAGAGCATGTTATACTACAGATTGTTAGCTGAAAGAAGCTACCGTACGTAACCTAGTGTTATGAGAAACCGGCAGTTCTTATCAAACGGAACAGTCACTTAACTCATGGTTACAATGGTAAACCAGCACAACAATGACAACTAGAAAATGCATTTCCTGCAGAAAATGCGTGGGAATGCTGAACAGCTGAATTGCTAAAGCTAACTGGATAAATAGCTTACATGCGTAAGAAGAAGTTGAAGTAGTGAGAGTAGTAGAAAAAATGGAAATCGTTTTAATAAGTATGAATTTCATTAAAAAGTTAAAAGTTGACGCTAAACTGAATTGTTGGCTTTAAAAGTTGAAAAATGACAAAATGTGTAGAACATTGTGAGGTCTGACTATATGTTCTAACTGATAATGACTCACATATGCAGAAATATGAAACAAATTGTATGAAAAATCTTAAAGCCCAAATGCATTGCGAGAGAGAGAGGCAGAGGGAAAGAGAGAGAGAGAGAGAGAGAGAGAGAGAGAGAGAGGGAAAGAAAGAGAGATGGAGAGAGAAAGGAAGAGAGGGGGAAGAGAGGGAGGGAGAAGGAGGGATGGAGAGAGAAGGAGAGAGAAAGAGAGAGAAAGGGATAGAGAGGGAGAGAGAGGCAGAGGTAAAGAAAGAGAGACAGAGAGAGAGAGGGAGAGATAAAGAGAAAGGAGGAAAGAGGGAGAGAGAGGGAGAGAGAGGCAGAGGGAAAGAAAGAGGGAGAGAGAGAGAGAAAGAGAGATAGAGAGAGAGGGGAGAGAGAGACAGGGAGGGAGAAGGAGGGATGGAGAGAGAAGGAGAGGGACAGGGAGAGAGAGGCAGAGAGAAAGAGAGAGCGAGAGAGAGAGGGAAAGAGAAAGAGAAAGAGAAACAGAGAGATAGAGAGGGGGAGAGAGAAGACAGACAGAGAGAAGTGGAAGGCCAGAGATAGACTACTGTTCATATTACTGACTGTAGTATCTGTATAGACTACTGTTCATATTACTGGCTGTAGTATCTGTATAGACTACTGTTCATATTACTGCCTGTAGTATCTGTATAGACTACTGTTCATATTACTGCCTGTAGTATCTGTATAGACTACTGTTCATATTACTGCCTGTAGTATCTGGGTGTGTGTCTGTGAAAGTGTTGTCATGGTAACGAATGGCCAGTGGATATGTTTATAAACATGCTTTGATGTCTGTAATCAAGTTGATGAGCAACACCTGCTGAATCTGTCAGCTGTGCTGTGCTTCAGCTATTCAGAGTCCCTGAGAGAGAGCTCTCAAACAAAGCCTCACAGTGCCAAAACGATAACTGCTATCAGTCAAATGACGTCATCCTGAGCACCACAAGGCATTTGTGAACGTATCGGTATAAAGTTTATATGGATAAACGTAAATATTTGGTCATATCAGCGATTTAAAAAAGTGGTTCGTTCAGTGTTTCGCTGGGAAATATCCAGGAGTTTTAACATTGGAGCCAATGGAGAAAGATATGGACCTCTTGTCATTTGGAAGCTTAACCAGCCAAAAGTAAAATGCGTATCACAAAACTGAGCTGATTGGCTGAAACTAAACTAAAATACCTACGTTTTGATGTATAAAATGTGTATGAAAAGTAGATATTGTGGGCGTGAGAACAATTTATTGAGAAGGGACAAAGAAGCTTCACCCTCTAGCTATGACATCATCCACTCTATCAAGCGCAATACACACTCTGTTTAATCGATAAAATTTCCTGAAATGATCACTAAACTTAAACAGCTTTTTCAAAAAAGCTGTAAAAGATATCAAACTGAAAAGCACAAGCCAGATAGCTGAATATTTTGTGAACATTTTAAAGTTTGTTTGGCGTCTGTAGGTGAAAGTATGAAGGAGCTGAAAATTTTGGGAGTGGAAGAAGTTTTTAAGGAGTTGAAGCTTGCTCTCATTGACTTTAATGTTAAAAAAAAGTGTTAAAAAGCTTAAAATTTTAAAAAGTATAAATAGTAGAAAAAAAGTTGAAGAAGTCCCATCATTAGATGAAAGAGCTGAACATTTGAAAAGTTGAATGGTTTAAATAGTTGAAAGTATGCAGAAGTTACGGAGAGCCAAAAAACGTACGGAATAATAATAACTAGAAAATGCATTTCCTGCAGAAAATGCGTGGGAATGCTGAATAGCTGAATTGCTAAAGCTAAACTGGTTGAATAGCTTAAATCCGTAAGAAGAAGTTGAAGTAGTGAAAATAGTTGAAAAAGCAGAAATAGTTTTAATAAGTATGAATTTCATTAAAAAGTTAAAAGTTTATGCTAAACTGAACTGTTTGCTTTAAAGGTTGAATAATTACAAAATATAGAACATTGTGAGGTCTGAGTAGATTTTCTAACTGATAATGACTCACATATGCAGAAATATGAAACAAATTAATACTGTAATACTGTTAAAGATGAAAGTTGAAAAGGCTGAAAGAAGAAATATTTTCATTATTATCAGATATATACACTGCATAGAACGAAAAAGCATCAATCTAGATGAGATGAGATGTGAAATATATTAGGTGAAAAGAATGGGGCTGAACAAGAAGAAAGAGAGGAAAGAGAGAAGGAGAGAAAGAGAGAAGAAAGGAGAGCAGGAGAGAAGAGAAGAGAAGAGAGAGGAGAGAAAGAGAATAAAGAGAGAAGGAGAGAGAGAGGAAAGAAAGGAGAGGAAAAGAAAGAGCAACTTTGACTAAAATTGACTAAAAAGGCTGAAAGTTTAAAGACTTTGTATTATTATCAGCCATATCCATTGCGTAGAACAAACAAGCATGACCCTAAAGAGCTGAGAGGTGGATATATTGCCTGAAAAGAAACGGGCTATATACATGGATGAAATCACAAATCACAAATGACCCTGGAGGGAGAGACAGAAGGAGGAAGGGAGAGAGGGAGTGAGAGAGAGGAAGGGAGGGAGAGAGAAGGAGTGATGGAAGGAGAGAGAGAGATTGAGAAGGATGGAGGGAGGGAGAGACAGAGGGAGGGAGAGAAGGAGGGAGGAAGACTGAAGGAAGGAAGGAGGGGAACAGAGGAGGGAGGAAGGCAGAGAAAAGAGAAAGAAGGAGGGAGGGAGGCATAGAGAAAGAGAGGGAAACAGGAGGGAGGGATACAGACAGAGGGAGGAAGGGAGACACAGACAGATAAGGAGACAGACAGACAGACAGACAGAAGTGGAACGCAAATGATATAGACTGATGATCATAGTTAGTCTAGTTAGTTGACTCCTACAGCAAGCCTGGAGTAATCAGGTAGACTGTCTGTGAAAGGGTTGTCATGGTTACTAAGGGCCTGGGCCCATGTTTATAAACATCTCTTTGATCTGATAACGATAGCACCTGGAGCCGGTTGCACCAACAGGGCTTTACTAAGCCTGGTCCTAACTACTAAGTAGGTCTTAGTTAAGACCAGTCTTTAGAGTTGACCTAACGTCTGTTGCACCAACCAAACTTAAGCCTAGGCTTAACTACGCCTGGTCTTAGCGTTGCGCGTTCATGTGTTGTTGACCAGCAGCGTGCGTTGCTAGGTTACGCTGTAAACTATCTGTTTTGTTAACTTGTAACGTTAGCCGTATCAATGGAGGAGCAAAGAAAAAGAAAAGAAAATTTCACCGACATTGAGATACGAAAGTTAATAGAGCTGTACAGTCAGCACAGACACACACTGACTGCCAAGCAATCAAATACAATAACAAACAAGAAAAAACAAACAACATGGAGACAGATAACAGAGGCGATTAACGATTGCTCTGACTCCGGCTGCCTTTGGACAGAAAGCGATGTAAGAAAAAAGTGGAAAGACCTCCTGAGCAAAGCAAAAAAAGATTTGTCTGCAAAAAAACACCACCCGACCGGCAGGGGTCCTTCCCCAAAAACTTCTGTGTACAGTACTATCATTGTGGATATCTTTGGAGAGGATTCCCCGGCTTTTATTGGTTTGGTCGGTGCGGAAAGTGGCGGTACCGACATGGAAGAAACTGCTGTCTCTCCAGAGATGGATGTCGATCACTCAAGCGAGAGTGTGATTTGTGAAGGTGTGTATATATATTAGAGTAGCCTAGAATAACAGTTTTAGTAGTTGTCTTATAACAATAGGCCTATGACAGATTATCTGTATTTTTTTAGACTCGATGGAGGACCCAGTCACTCCACAAAGTTCTCAAGAACACAGCAGCGGTGCACTGCCGGTGAAACGGATGAGGAGGCTGGATAATCTTCAGCAGACACTTCTTGAGAAGGAAATTGTTAGAGTGGAGACTGAAACAAAAAAATTACAGACCGAGCAGGAAAAGTTGGAACTTGAAAAACAAAAAATATTGTTAGAAATACAGTTGCTCCAACAACAGATAAACAGGTCATCTTCGCCTATTTCTGAAGAGGATGGGCGGTCTTTTGTAATTCTGTAAATAAGCTTAATGGCAAATTGTGTACAATGAATCAATGACAATAAAAAAAAGTTTATTATAGACCTACTGGACTTTCTTTGTGGATTATTTGTATGGTTTACAACCTGCAGATAATTGCGGCATAATTTTTTTAACATTTATAACAGCATTAATAATGCGGTACGTCCTAATCGTCCACCGGACATCGTCCCTGCCTGGTCCATAGAATCGTGAATTATTGAGTTTTAGAGTTGATGTGTCATATCGGACGACGTGACGCGACGGACGGCCGGCTAAGGTGAGCGTTTGTGTCACTTCCCGTTCCCGTGTTACAAACGCTTAGTTTGCTGCTCCGGCAAAATTACTGTAACTCTGCTTCACTGTTTAAATTAGCGGCTTGCCTGGATTGCATTTGAATTACAATTGTTTTACTCAAGCACTTATACTTAGCCTCACTGCGCATTGACTCACTGAATTTACAATTGTTAAAACACTGTTAGCTAATTTAGCTTAGTTTATTCGCAATGGCTAATTCCTCTCCCCTCCTGCTCTTTCTTGCTCTGTGTCAAATGTTTAGCTATTCCTCTGCCTCCTTTGGTGATATACGACACTAATATACATGTAATAAATGTAGTATATCCGCTGTTTTGGTGGCAAGGCTTAGTGAATTTGGGCCACGGCGCCGCACCATGGAATCAGAATCGTTATGCTTCCGTAGCTAGCCAGCAGCCATGTAGTTAATGCGGGCCAACATACTGTAGCTTCTGTAGCTTCTGCTAGCTGTCCCCCGGCAGACCCCGAAAGCAGCCGGGCGGAAGTGGGTGACTGTCCGAGGGAAAGCGGTAGATGTAGACCAGGGATCTGCACTCATGGTGTGCACGCCGAGCTTCTAAACCGGAGCGTCTTCGCCTCTCTAACAGTTTCTCCTTACTCAGCGATACACCCGCTGAGAGCCAGTTCTCATAGTCTAATAAGCGGTACGCCCGCCGTCCGGCTCGACGGTCAAAACAGTAAACAAAAAAAGATGCGTTATACTTAACAACGTAATTTGAATACGACGGCAATAGAAAAAAAAAATAGGAAAAATTAGATGTGGACTATTAAATATTAGATCTCTGTCTTTTAAAGCAGTATTGGTAAACGAGTTGATATCAGATAATAAAATTGATTTATTTTGTCTTACTGAAACCTGGCTGGGCCATGAAGACTATGTTAGTCTAAATGAAGCCACTCCTCCCAGCCATATTAATACTCAAATTCCTAGAGGCTCAGGCCGAGGAGGGGGAGTTGCAGCCATCTTTGATGCAAGCCTGTTAATTACTCCTAAACCTAAATTACATTATAACTCATTTGAAAGTCTTGTTCTTAATCTTCAACATCCAAAATGGAAAACATTACAGCCAATTATATTCGTTGTTATTTACAGGGCTCCATGTCCGTATTCTGAATTTTCAGAGTTTTTATCATGTTTAGTCCTTAAATCAGACCAAGTACTTCTTGTAGGTGATTTTAATATCCATGTGGACGTTGACAATGACAGCCTTAGTACTGCTTTCAACTCATTACTGGATTCAATCGGTTTCAGTCAGAGTGTGCACAAGGCGACGCACTGTTTTAACCACACCCTCGACCTTGTGCTGGCATATGGTATTGAAATTGAGGATTTAATAATATTTTCGCAGAATTCGGTATTATCAGATCATTCTTTAATCACTTTCGAATTCTTACTACCTGATTATATTAAATTAGATAAAAGCTCCTACACCAGATGCTTATCTGACAGTGCTATAGCTAAATTTAAAGAAGATATTCCAACAGCATTCGACTCTATGTCATGCCTTAACATAACAGAGGACCTGTATGTTAACCTCAGTCCCTCTCAAATTGATGCATTTGTAGACGGTGTTACGACATGCCTACGGACGACCTTAGACTCCGTCGCTCCCTTGAAAAAGAAGATGATGAAGCAAAGGAAACTAGCACCTTGTTATAACTCCCAAACTCGCAAATTAAAACAAATCTCGCGAAACCTCGAATGTAAGTGGCGTTCCACCAAGGTGGAAGAATCTTGTTTGGATTGGCAAGAAAGTCTCAAAACCTATAGGAAGGCCCTAAGAAAGGCCAGATCAGACTATTACTCATCACTAATAGAAGAAAACAAGAACAACTCAAGGTTTCTTTTCAGCACTGTCGCCAGGCTGACAGATAGCCACAGCTCTACTGAGCCATCTATTCCTCTAGCTCTGAGTAGTGATGACTTCATGAGCTTCTTCAATGATAAAATTACAACAATTAGAGATAAAATTCATCACCTTTTACACTCAACTTCTAACGGTTCACCTTTAAACGCAGAGTCGTTAGAAATAAAGACTAGTCTCGACATATACTTAGACTGCTTTTATCCTATAGACCTTCAACAATTAATGTTAAAGATATCCTCAGCTAAGCCATCTACCTGTCTCTTGGACCCCATCCCAACGAGACTACTCAAAGAAGCATTACCTGTGGTTAACACTTCATTACTAGATATGATCAATATGTCTCTATTAACAGGTTATGTACCACAGTCATTTAAAGTAGCTGTGATAAAACCTCTTCTGAAAAAACCCACCCTGGATCCTGAGGTCTTAGCAAACTATAGACCTATATCTAACCTTCCCTTTCTATCCAAGATCCTTGAGAAGGTGGTTGCTAATCAGTTATGTGATTTTCTACATAGCAATAGTTTATTTGATGACTTTCAATCAGGATTTAGAAAGAATCATAGCACAGAGACGGCACTGGTGAAAATTACTAACAACCTTTTAACTGCTGCAGACAAAGGTCTTGTCTCCATTCTTGTTTTACTAGATCTTAGTGCTGCATTTGACACTATTGACCATTCAATCCTGTTACAGAGATTGGAACACTTGGTTGGCATTAAAGGAATTGCTCTGAGTTGGTTTAGGTCCTATTTCTCTGATCAATCTCAATTTGTGAATGTTAATGATAAATCCTCCAAGTACGCTAAAGTTAGCCATGGGGTTCCTCAAGGCTCAGTGCTTGGACCAATTCTATTCTATATTAGAAAACACTCAATTAACTTTCACTGTTATGCGGATGACACCCAATTATGCTTGTCAATCAAACCAGACGAAACCAGTCAGCTAGCTAAATTTCAAGCGTGCATTAAGGATATAAAATCCTGGATGACCTATAATTTTCTGATGTTAAACCCTAACAAAACTGAAGTTATTGTGCTGGGCCCTAAACACCTCCAAACTTCATTATCTAGAGATATAGCTACTCTGGATGGTGTTGCCCTGGCCTCCAGCACCACTGTTAGAAATTTAGGAGTTATCTTTGATCAGGATATATCCTTTAATGCCAATCTAAAACAAACCTCAAGAACAGCCTTTTTTCATCTTCGTAACATTGCCAAAATTAGGAATATCCTGTCTCAAAACGACGCTGAAAAACTAGTCCATGCATTTGTTACTTCCAGGCTGGACTATTGTAATTCCCTACTGTCAGGTTGCTCAAATAAGTCTCTTAAGACTCTCCAGCTGATCCAGAATGCTGCAGCGCGTGTTCTCACAAGAACTAAGAAAAGAGATCATATTTCTCCTGTATTAGCTTCTCTGCATTGGCTTTCTGTTGAATCCAGGATTGAGTTTAAAGTCCTTCTCTTGACCTACAAAGCTCTAAATGGTCTAGCACCATCATATCTAGAAGAGCTCCTAATACCCTATTGTCCCACTAGAGCACTGCGCTCCCAGAATGCAGAGTTACTGGTGGTACCTAGAGTCTCTAAAAGTAGAATGGGAGCTAGAGCCTTCAGTTATCAGGCTCCTCTCCTATGGAACCAGCTCCCGATCTGGGTTCGGGGGGCAGAAACTGTCACCTCATTCAAGAATGAACTTAAAACTCTCCTATTTGATAAAGCTTATAGTTAGGGAGTGAGCATGCAGTGTTCACCTAACTGGCCCAACTGCTTCTCTTCATAATTGTTAGATTAATAATACATAACAAAGTAGAGGGAGGCAGGCCAGCCAAGCCAGATCCGGCAGGGGGAGAGTTCTAAGCCCAAAAAAGCTACCTCTCCTTATGACCTGTCTCTCTTAGTTACCTGTTATAGTTACGCTGTTATAGTTCTAGACTGCCGGGGGACTTCCTTCCTTTGACACACTGAGCTGCTCTCTCCTCTCCCTTTCTATTACTGTTACTATTACTATTACTATTACTATTTGTGTGCAGCCCGTCCCAGAAAAACTAATCCTTCTGGCACTAATCCTTCTGGGGAGTTTACTCCCCGGAGTCCTTATGCTTTTTTCCCCCAGCGTATTTTCCTTGGAGAACGTTGGCACCAAGATCCTGGTTGCAGCTGTCGCCGTGGTCCTGCTGCACTCCCTGCTGAGCTCAGCGATGCCCTGCAATGTCATGCTGCGTCCTGCTGAACCCTGCAGCTTCCCGCTACATCCAGTCACTGTTCCATTATTAATGTGACTACTATCGCCACTGTTCATCACACCCCCAACCGGCTCGTCAGACACCGCCTACCAAGAGCCTGGGTCTGTCCGAGGTTTCTTCCCAAGAGGGAGTTTTTCCTCGCCACTGTCGCACTGCTTGCTCTTGAGGGAATTACTGGAATTGTTGGAATTGTTGGGGCTTTGTAAATTATAGAGTGTGGTCTAGACCTACTCTATCTGTAAAGTGTCTCGAGATAACTTATGTTATGATTTGATACTATAAATAAAATTGAATTGAATTGAATTGAATTGAATTGAATTGACACCTTCCTCCGGCACCGGCTGATGGTGTTGCCTAGGAAGAGGGATCCTCTTGGTGACACAGATGTTGTGGAGGACAGTGCACGCTGCTATTACGGTGCAGACTCGCTCAGGGTGCATCCGCATCTCTCCATGAAGACAATGAAACCTAGAAAAAATAGTCAATGATTACTGTAAAACCTAAATGTGTCACTTTTTTACTATTAATAAATGAGCAAAACTTGGCCACTAAATATTTAATATTAAATTTTTTTTGATTATTTTGACGATCGCCATATTCGTAGTGAACGCGCATATAGAGAGAAATGCACATAATGGATTAAATAATTAGAGAGTAGCCTATGTCTTTTCGTTTTGAATTATATTGCTATATTTGCTTCTTATTTATTAAATACAGGCAATTGGTTTATGAAAAATTTATTAAAATTAAGATACAATTTATCCAAAACGAAATTCACTTTAATTCACTGTTCACTTTTCATAATCTAATATGATATTTTAACAAATATGAAGCAACTGCTAGCCGCCCATATATATAGTTTTCAGTGATCTAGTGACAGCACTACATAAGCACCTTGGATAGGGGAACACACACTGCGGAAAGGATATTACCTGCGCTTGAGGACTCCGATGCACCGCTCAACAAGTGACCTAGTGGTTGTGTGGATGGTGTTATACCATCGTTCTTGCTCAGTCCTCGGAGCAATTATAGGCGTCATCAGCCAGTGTTTCAGTGGGTATCCACTGTCGCCGAGAAGCAGCCCGTTTACTCTTCCAGCCTCGAAATCCTGGTATACCGCACTCTCCCGGAGGATGCGTGCGTCATGGGTAGATCCAGGCCATTTCGCCACCAAATTAAAGATTTTATAATTGTCGTCACAAGCAATCTGCACATTGATTGAATGGTATCCCTTGCGGTTGACATACAGATACTCATGCTCAGATGGTGCCTGGATCCGGATGTGAGTCCCATCGATGCAGCCCACAATACCAGGAATGCCAGAGGTCCGGCGGAATCGGTGTTTCATCACCGCAGACTCGGCCTCAGTGGGGAGGTGAGCAGATCGCGGAAGGCGACGGCTCAGTGCCAGTGACAGTTTGCGGATGGCCCGACATGCGGTGGATTTGTGGACATTAATCATATCTCCAACGGTGTTTTGAAACGCACCATTTGCATAGAAACGTAGCGCTATTAACAGCTGTAATGCTGGTGTCAATGCTGCGTTGTGGTTCGATACATACTGTAAGTCGGGTGACAGCTCTTCAACAAGTTCATATATATCCCTCCGACAGAATCGAAACCTCTCTATCAGCTCCTCATCATTGTATATGTCCAATGGATTGCTTCTGTCCCTAATAACTCTCTCCCGTCTAAAAGCCCGCTCATTGTAAAATCTGTGTATAAGGCGCGCCATGTCTATACTGTCTTTAGTTATGTGGTTACGAAGTGGTTACTATAGAAACATTATCTATCGGATAATGGCTATTAACGCTATTATATGCCTAGATTTAAAATTTACGGCTGCTACTGACCAGGCGTAAATCTTACGCCTGGTCAGTAGCAGCCGAGAAGAAGACTTAAGCCTGGACGGTGCAACTGTCGTAACTTTTAGGTCGGACTTAGAATGCTGAGTTAAGACCTACTTACCTTAAGACCAGGCGTAAGCCCTGTTGGTGCAACCGGCTCCAGGTCTTAATATGTCTCCTGTAGTACACCAGGCACTTCAGACACTGAGAGCAAGCTCTCAAACAAAGCCTCACACTGCGAAAATGATAACTGCTATCAGTCAAATCACGTGATCCTGAGCACCACACGGCCTTTGTGAAAGTATCGGTATAAACTTTATATGGATAAACGTAAAAATGTGGGCATATCAGCGATTTAAAAAGGTGGTTCGTTCTGCTCTTCGGTGGAAAATATGCAGGACTTTTATCATTGTTGCAGATGGATGAAAATGTGTTACACTCATCATTTGGAAGCTTGCTGAGCCCAAAGTATAAGACATATCACATAACTGAGCACATTTTTTGAAACTAGACAAAAATACCTACGTTTTGATGTATAAATTGTGTATGACAAGTAGATATTGTGGGCATGAGAGCAGTTTACAGACAAAGAACTAAGATAATTTTTTCGAAGCTTCACCCTCTAGCTGTGACATCATCCACTCTAGCAAGCGCAATACACACTCTGTTTAATCGATAAAATTTCCTGAAATAATCACTAAACTTAAACAGCTTTTTCACAACAACTGTAAAAGATATCAAAACACTGAGCACACCCCGAATACCTGAATATTTTGTGAACAGTTTAAAGTTAGAATCACGTCTGTAGGTGGAAGAATGTAGGAGGAGATACATTTTGAAGCAGAAGAGGATTTGAAGGCTTTCAAGCCTGCTCTCATTGACTTCAATGTTAAAAAAAAGTGTTAAAAAGCTGAATATTTTAAAAAGTGTAAATAGTAGAAACAAAGTTGAAGAAGTTCCATCATTAGCTGAAAGAGCTGAACATTTGAAAAGTTGAATGGTTTAAATAGGTGAAAGTATGCAGAAGTTACGCAGAGCCAAAAAACTTACGGAATAATAAAATTAAAAACTAGAAAATGCATTTCCTGCAGAAAATGCGTGGGAATGCTGAATAGCTGAATTGCTAAAGCTAACTGGATGAATAGCTCAAATCCGTAAGAAGAAGTTGAAATAGTGAGAATAGTTGAAAAAGTGGAAATCATTAAAAAGTTCAAAGTTGACGCTAATCTGAACTGTTTGCTTTAAAGGTTGAATAATGACAAAATATGTAGAACATTGTGAGGTCTGAATAGATTTTCTAACTGATAATGACTCACATATGCAGAAATATGAAACAAATTAATACTGTAATACTGTTAAAGATGAAAGTTGAAAAGGCTGAAAGAAGAAATATTTTTATTATTATCAGATATATACACTGCATAGAACGAAAAAGCATCAATCTAGCTGAGATGAGATGTGAAATATATTAGGTGAAAAGAATGGGGCTGAACAAGAAGAAAGAGAGGAAAGAGAGAAGGAGAGAAAGAGAGAAGAAAGGAGAGCAGGAGAGAAGAGAAGAGAAGAGAGAAGAGAGAGGAGAGAAAGAGAATAAAGAGAGAAGGAGAGAGAGAGGAAAGAAAGGAGAGGAAAAGAAAGAGCAACTTTGACTAAAATTGACTAAAAAGGCTGAAAGTTTAAAGACTTTGTATTATTATCAGCCATATCCATTGCGTAGAACAAAGAGACAGAGGGAGGAAGAGACAGAGGGAGGGAGACTAAAGGAAGGAAGGAGGGGAACAGAGGAGGGAGGAAGACAGAGAAAAGCGAATGGAGGGAGGGAGGCATCGAGGAAGAGAGGGAGACAGGAGGGAGGGAGACAGACAGATAAGGAGACAGACAGACAGACAGAAGTGGAACGCAAATGATATCGACTGATGATCATAGTTAGTCTAGTTAGTTGACTCCTACAGCAAGCCTGGAGTAATCAGTAGACTGTCTGTGAAAGGGTTGTCATGGTTACTAAGGGCCTGGGCCATGTTTATAAACATCTCTTTGATCTGATAATGATCGCACCTGCTCTTAATGTCTCCTGTAGCACACCGCAGCAATTCAGACACTGAGAGCAAGCTCTCAAACAAAGCCTCGGACTGGCAAAACTATAACTGCTATCAGTCAAATGACGTGATCCTGAGCACCACAAGGCCTTTGTGAACGTATCGGTATAAAATTTATATGGATAAACATAAAAATGTGGGCATATCAGCGATTTAAAAAGTCGTTCGCTGTGCGTTTCGCTGGGAAATGCAAAGAAAGTTATACAGGAGAGTGAATGGAGGGAGTTGTGTTACTCTTGTTGTTTGGAAGCTCAACCAGCCAAAAGTAAAAGGCATATCACAAAACTGAGCAGAATTTCTGAAACTAGACAAAAATACCTACGTTTTGATGTATGACTTGTGTATGACAAGTAGATATTGTGGGCGTGAGAGCAGTTTTTAGAGAAGAGAAAAAGATTATTTTGTTGAAGCTTCACCCTCTAGCTATGACATCATCCACTCTAGCTCACGCAATACACACTCTGTTTAATCGATAAAATTTCCTGAAATGATCACTAAACTTAAACAGCTTTTTCACAAAAACTGTAAAAGGTATCAAACTGAAAAGCCATAGCCGGATAGCTGAATAATTTGGGAACATTTTGAAGTTTGTTTGGTGTCTGTAGGTGAAAGTATGAAGGAGCTGAAAATTTTGGGAGCGGAAGAAGATTTTAAGGAGTTGAAGGCTGCTCTCATTCACTTCAATGTTAAATAAAAGTGTTAAAAGAAGAAGAAGAATGATGAAGAAGTCCCATCATTAGCTGAAAGAGCTGAACATTTGAAAAGTTGAATGGTTTAAATAGCTGAAAGTATGCAGAAGTTACGGAGAGCCAAAAAACGTACGGAAGACGGAATAAGAATAACTAGAAAATGCATTTCCTGCAGAAAATGTGTGGGAATGCTGAATAGCTGAATTGCTAAAGCTAAACTTGTTGAATAGCTTAAATCCGTAAGAAGAAGTTGAAGTAGTGAAAATAGTTGAAAAAGCGGAAATCGTTTTAATAAGTATGAACTTCATTAAAAAGTTAAAAGTTTATGCTAAACTGAACTGTTTGTTTTAAAGGTTGAATAATGACAAAATATGTAGAACATTGTGAGGTCTGAGTAGATTTTCTAACTGATAATGACTCACATATGCAGAAATATGAAACAAATTAATACTGTAATACTGTTAAAGATGAAAGTTGAAAAGGCTGAAAGAATAAATATTTTTATTATTATCAGATATATACACTGCATAGAACAAAAAGCATCAATCTAGCTGAGATGAGATGTGAAATGTATTAGGTGAAAAGAATAGGTCTGAACAATAAGAAAGAGAGGAGAGAAAGAGAGAAGAAAGGAGAGCAGGAGAGAAGAGACGAGAAGAGAGAGGAGAGAAAGAGAATAAAGAGAGAGGGAGAGAGAGAGGAAAGAGAGGAAAGAGAGGAGAGGAAAAGAAAGACAGCAACTTTGACTAAAATTGACTAAAGAGGCTGAAAGATAAAAGACTTTGTATTATTATCAGCCATATCCATTGCGTAGAACAAACAAGCATGACCCTAAAGAGCTGAGAGGTGGATATATTGGCTGAAAAGAAATGGGCTATATACATGAATGAAATCACAAACGACCCTGGAGGGAGAGACAGAAGCAGGAAGGGAGAGAGGGAGTGAAAGAGAGGAAGGGAGGGAGAGAGACAGACAGACAGAGAAGGAGTGATGGAAGGAGAGAGAGATTGAGAAGGATGGAGGGAGGGAGGGACAGAGGGAGGGAGACTACAGGAAGGAAGGAGGGGACCAGAGGAGGGAGGAAGACAGAGAAAAGAGAAAGGAGGGAGGGAGGCATAGAGAAAGAGAGGGAGAGAGGAGGGAGAGACACAGACAGATAAGGAGACAGACAGACAGACAGAGAGACAGACAGACAGACAGACACACAGACAGACAGACAGACAGACAGACAGAATTGGAACGCAAATGATCTAGACTGATGATCATAGTTAGTCTAGTTAGTTGACTCCTACAGCAAGCCTGGAGTAATCAGGTAGACTGGCTGTGAAAGGGTTGTCATGGTTACTAAGGGCCTGTGGCCATGTTTATAAACATCTCTTTGATCACGTAACGATAGCACCTGTTTAATGTCTCCTGTAGCACGACCGCGCGCAATTCAGACACTGAGAGCGGGGCCCCCAACACAAAGCCCGGACTGAGAAAACTGTAACTCCTATCAGTCAAATGACGTGATCCTGACCACCACAAGGCCTTTGTGAACGTATCGGTATAACATTTATATGGATAAACGTAAAAATGTGGACATATCAGCGATTTCAAAAAGTGGTTTGTTCAGTGTTTCGCTGGGAAATATCCACGAGTTTTAACATTGGAGCCAATGGAGAAAGATTTGGACATCTTGTCATTTGGAAGCTCAACCAGCCAAAAGTAAAAGGCGTATCACAAAGATGAGTAGAATGCCTGAAACTAGACAAAAATACCTACGTTTTGATGTATAAATTGTGTATGACAAGTAGATATTGTGGGCGTGAGAGCAGTTTACAGACAAGGAACTAAGATAATTTTTGAATTATGCAAACGTATACACTCTGTTTAATCTATAACATTTCCTGAAATGATCACTAAATAAACAGCTTTTTCACAAAAACTGTAAAAGATATCAAACTGAAAAGATGAGTTTGGATAGCTGAATATTTTGTGAGCATTTTAAAGTTTGTTTACGTAGTCTGTAGTAAAGTATGAAAGAGCTGAAACTTTTGGGGGGGCGGAAGAAGATTTTAAGGGTTGAAGTCTGCGCTCACTTGACTTCAATGTAAAAAAGTATTTAAAAAGATTAAAATTTTAAAAAGTATAAATAGTAGAAAAAAAGTTGAAGACGTCCCATCATTAGCTGAAAGAGCTGAACATTTGAAAAGGTGAATGGTTTAAATAGCTGAAAGTATGCAGAAGTTACAGAGACCCAAAAACGTCACGATCGAAATAAAGTTAAAATTAACTACGAAAATGCATTCCTGCAGAAAATGCGTGGGAATGCAGAATAAGAATGCAAAGCTAAACTGGTTGAATAGCTTAAATCGAAGAAGAAGTTGATATAATGAGTATAGTAGAAAAGCGGAAATCGTTTTATAAGTAAGAATTTTATTAAAAGTTAAAAGTTGAAGCTAAACTGAACTGTTGGCTTTAAAAGTTGAAAATTGACAAAATATGTATAACATTGTGAGGTCTGAGTAGATTTTCTAACTGATAATGACTCCCATATGCAGAAATATGAAACAAATTGCATGAAAAATCTTAAAAACCGCCATCGCCCACACTGCTGAATAATCTGGAAAATTGTCAGAGAAGGAAGCTTAACTGCATTACCGCAAAAGGTAAGAACTGAAATACATTTCTAGAAAAGCTGGAAGCTAAACTGTAATATTGTCAAAAGTGGAAGTTCAAATAAATTGACTAGAAAAAGGTTGAAAGAAGAAATACTTTATCAGACATACCACGCATAGAACTGCACAGAAAACAAAAAAGCATCAATCTAGCTGAGATGAGATGTGAAATATATTAGGTGAAAAGAATCGGGCTGAACAAGAACAAAGAGGAAAGAGAGAAGGAAAGAAATAGAGAAGAAAGAAGAGCATGAGAGAGGAGAGGAGATGAGAGAGAGAGAAAAGAGAGAAAGAGAATAAAGAGAGAAGGAAAGAGAGTGGGAGAAAGAAAGAGAAAAAAGAGAAAAAAAAAAAAAAAAGGAAAAAATAGAAACGATTGAGAGAAAGAGAGCAACTTTGACTAAAATTGACTAAAAAGGTTGAAAGACTTTAAAATTTGTATTATTATCAGCCATATCCATTACGTAAGAACAAACAAGCATGAGCGAAAGAGCTGAGCAGGTGGATATATTGCCTGAAAAAGAATTAGAAAACATGGAATGGAAATCACAAATCACAAAATGACACTGGAGGGAGAGACAGAAGGAGGAAGGGAGAGAGGATGAGAGAAGAGGAAAGGAGGGAGAGAGAGAGAGAGAGAGAAAAAGGAGTAGAAGAAAATTAGAGAAGAAAGTTGGAGGGAGGGAGAGAAAAAAGGGGGAGGGAGAGGAGAGAGAGGAGGAAGACTGAAGGAAGGAGGGAGGAAGGAGCAACAGAGGAGGGAGGAAGACAAAAAAAGAAAAAAGGAGGGACGGAGGCATAGAGAAAGAAAAAGGGAGAACAGGAGGGAGGGATACAGACAGAGGGAGGAAAAAGACAGATAAGCAGACAGATAGAGACAGACAGACAGACAGACAGACAGACAGACAGACAGACAGACAGACAGACAGACAGACAGAAATGGAACGCAAATGATATAGACTGATGCGCATATTAGTCTAATTAGTTGACTCCTACAGCAAGCCTGGGTAATCAGGTAGACTGTCTGTGAAAGGGTTGTCATGGTTACTAAGGGCATGGGCCATGTTTATAAACATCTCTTTGATGTGTTAACGATGCGCACCTGCTCTTAATATCCCTCCTGTTGCACAATTCCGGAACACTGAGAGCAAGCTCTCAAATAAAGCCTCACACTGCCAAAACTAAAGCTCCTATCAGTCAAATGACGTCATCGTGAGCACCACAAGGCCTTTGTGAACGTATCGGTATAACATTTATGTTGATAAACTTAGAAATGTGGGCATATCATCGATTTCAAAAAGTGGTTCGCTGTGCGTTTCGCTAGGAAATGCAAAGAAAGTTATACAGGAGAGTGAATGGAGGGAGTTGTGTTACTCTTATCGTTTGGAAGCTCAACCAGCCAAAAGTAAAAGGCGTATCACAGAACTGAGCAGATTTTCTGAAACTAGACAAAAATACCTACGTTTTAATGTATGAATTGTGTATGACAAGTAGATATTGTGGGCGTGAGAGCAGTTTTTAGAGAAGGAACTAAGATAATTTTTTCGAAGCTTCACACTCTGGATGATGACATCATCACTCTAAGCAGCGCAATACACACTCTGTTTAATCGATAAAATTTCCTGAAATGATCACTAAACTTAAACAGCTTTTTCACAAAAACTGTAAAAGATATCAAACTGAAAAGATAAGTTTGGATAGCTGAATATTTTGTGAACATTTTAAAGTTTGTTTGGCGTCTGTAGGTGAAAGTATGAAGGAGCTGAAACTTTTGGGAGCGGAAGAAGATTTTAAGGATTTAAAGCCGCCTCTCATTCACTTCAATGTTAAAAAAAGTGTTAAAAAGCTGAATATTTTAAAAAGTATAAATAGTAGAAAAAAAGTTGAAGAAGTCCCATCATTAGCTGAAAGAGCTTAACATTTGAAAAGTTGAATGGTTTAAAAAGGTGAAAGTATGCAGAAGTTACAGAGAGCCAAAAAACGTACGGAATAAAGTTAAAATTAAAAAAAACTAGAAAATGCATTTCCTGCAGAAAATGCGTGGGAATGCTGAATAGCTGAATTGCTAAAGCTAAACTGGTTTAATAGCTTAAATCCGTAAGAAGAAGTTGAAGTAGTGAAAATAGTTGAAAAAGCGGAAATCGGTATTAAGTATGAATTTCATTAAAAAGTTAAAAGTTTATGCTAAACTGAACTGTTTGCTTTAAAGGTTGAATAATGACAAGATATGTAGAACATTGTGAGGTCTGGGTAGATTTTCTAACTGGCCTTTGTGAACGTATCGGTATAAAATTTATGTTGATAAACTTAGAAATGTGGGCATATCAGCGATTTAAAAAAGTGGTTTGTTCAGTGTTTCGCTGGGAAATATCCACGAGTTTTAACATTGGACCCAATGGAGAAAGAATTGGATATCTCTTCATTTGGAAGCTCAACCAGCCAAAAGTAAAAGGCGTATCACAAAGCTGAGTAGAATGCCTGAAACTAGACAAAAATACCTACGTTTTGGTGTATAAATTGTGTATGACAAGTAGATATTGTGGGCGTGAGAGCAGTTTACAGACAAGGTCCTAAGATAATTCTTTCGAAGCTTCACCCTCTAGCTGTGATGTCATCCACTCTAGCAAACGCAATACACACTCTGTTTAATCGATAATATTTCCTGAAAAGATCACTAAACTTAAACACCTTTTTCACAAAAACTGGAAAAGATATCAAACTGAAAAGCACAAGCCGGATAGCTGAATATTTTGTGAACATTCTAAAGTTTGTTTGGCGTCTGTAGGTGAAAGTATGAAGGAGCTGAATCTTTTGGGAGCGGAAGAAGATTTTAAGGAGTTGAAGGCGCCTCTCATTGACTTTAATGTTAAAAAAAAGTGTTAAAAAGCTGAATATTTTAAAAAGTATAAATAGTAGAAAGAAAGTTGAAGAAGTCCCATCATTAGCTGAAAGAGCTGAACATTTGAAAAGTGGAATGGTTTAAATAGGTGAAAGTATGCAGAAGTTACGGAGAGCCAAAAAACGTACGGAATAATAATAAAACTAAGAATAATAAAAAAACGAATAACAATAGGTGGAATGCTGTAGAACAGCATTCCCCCAACTAGAAAATGCATTTCCTGCAGAAAATGCGTGGGAATGCTGAACAGCTGAATTGCTAAAGCTAAACTGGTTGAATAGCTTAAATCCGTAAGAAGTTGAAGTAGTGAAAATAGTTGAAAAAGCGGAAATCGTTTTAGTAAGTATGAATTTCATTAAAAAGTTAAAAGTTTATGCTAAACTGAACTGTTTGCTTTAAAGGTTGAATAATGAAAAAATATGTAGAACATTGTGAGGTCTGAGTAGATTTTCTAACTGATAATGACTCATATATGCAGAAATATGAAACAAATTAATACTGTAATACTGTTAAAGATGAAAGTTGAAAAGGCTGAAAGAAGACATATTTTCATTATTATCAGATATATACACTGCATAGAACGAAAAAGCATCAATCTAGATGAGATGTGAAATATATTAGGTGAAAAGAATGGGGCTGAACAAGAAGAAAGAGAGGAAAGAGAGAGGGAGAGAAAGAGAGAAGAAAGGAGAGCAGGAGAGAAGAGATGAGAAGAGAGAAGAGAGAGGAGAGAAAGAGAATAAAGAGAGAAGGAGAGAGAGAGGAAAGAGAGGAGAGGAAAAGAAAGATAGCAACTTTGACTAAAATTGACTAAAAAGGCTGAAAGTTTAAAGACTTTGTATTATTATCAGCCATATCCATTGCGTAGAACAAACAAGCATGACCCTAAAGAGCTGAGAGGTGGATATATTGGCTGAAAAGAAACGGGCTATATACATGGATGAAATCACAAATCACAAATGACCCTGGAGGGAGAGACAGAAGGAGGAAGGGAGAGAGGGAGGGAGAGAGATGAAGGTAGGGAGAGAGAAGGAGTGATGGGAGGAGAGAGAGAGATTGAGAAGGATGGAGGGAGGGAGGGAGAGACAGAGGGAGGGAGAGAAGGAAGGAGGAAGACTAAAGGAAGGAAGGAGTGGAACAGAGAAGGGAGGAAGACAGAGAAAAGAGAAGGAAGGAGGGAGGCATAGAGAAAGAGAGTGAGAAAAGAGGGAGGGAGACACAGACAGATAAGGAGACAGACAGACAATCAGACAGACAGACAGACAGAAGTGGAACACAAATGATATAGCCTGATGATCATAGTTAGTCTAGTTAGTTGACTCCTACAGCAAGCCTGGAGTAATCAGGTAGACTGTCTGTGAAAGGGTTGTCATGGTTACTAAGGGCCTGGGCCATGTTTATAAACATCTCTTTGATCTGATAACGATAGCGCCTGCTCTTAACCCCTTAACACTCCTGTAAAATTAGCCAAAAACGCCTATCCAAGGCATACCCATAGTAAATTGGAAGCTGTTCTTGAACCATTTGTTCTACATGCATGTTTATGGTTTCATTTGAAAGGTGACACTCTGGGGCTTCTTTCCCAATAGTTAGAATTACTGTAAGTGCTATTGGCTTTGAGTAATAGAAGTTTGAATATACTGGAAAATATTTTTGTTATGTCCGTCTGCATTATTTTTTATAGAAAAATGCCTGTAGATGACTTTTGCTGGGACCTATTAGTCTGAAAACACAATGGGGCTATAGCAAGAAGGCTTACATAGTCCCAGTTGAAATTTCATATCAATATCTCATAAAATGAATATTTTACACCCGTTTTTGTATGGGTATATGTCTAGGCGTTTACGAAAACGGCCATTTTGGTGACCCTAAAAGGACCCTTGGGAATGATGGTCACATACCTAGACTACAAAGACTGCTACCCATGAACATTTGACATTACAGTTATCATTCAGGGCTCTATTGAAAGGTTACATTAAGAGCTATCCTATCTCATATCCAGAATCACTGTCAGTATTTCTGACAAAGAGTAACAGAAGCATAAACACAATAAATTGCAGTTTTGTAACTTTGTGTGTAAAAAAAGTCAAAACAAGTGGTAAGGTGGAAAAGTAGTGTATAAAAGTGTATAAACAAAATATTTACAGCTATTAACATATCTAAATACACATATTTACAATTATGTATGTACAGGTTATCTGCTACATGAGACAAAGCACAAAGAACGTTTGAAGAAACAAAAATGACCTTTTGGTAAAAAATGTCAAATAAGTGCGAGGTTGGTGAAAAGTAGTGCAAAAAAGCATTACTATATAACTATTTACACATCTAAATCCACATATATTTACAGGTTATTGGCAACATGCCAGAGATTGTAAAAATCGCAAGTGACAAAGCACAAAGGACATTTGAAGACCCATAAAGGAACCGTTGGTAAAAATGGTCAACAAAGTAAAACAAGTGCTATGCTGAAAAAGTATTCCGGGTACTACTATATAACTTTTTACATATCTACATACACATATATATATATAAATTGCAGGAACCCAGCAAATCAAATCCATACTTCACTGTTAACCATCAAGCCACTAAATAAACCTGTATGGAAAATGAGCACCTCTGCTGATGTGTTAAATTTGTTAACGATCATATGACAGGAGACTACACCATCTCTCCCTCTCTCTGCGCTCATAAACAAAAAAGTCCCATGTATAACCGTTCCTGGAGTCTGCCAGAACAAAGAGTTTATAACCCCAGCGAACAGGCTTGTTTTTCATATACTGTTTCAGACCAGTGCAGGCTTTTGAGGCAACCATTCGCTCATCAATGGTGATTTCCTGGCCAGGGTGATAGTTTCTTCTGCAGGAGTCCCTCATCTCCTCGTAGAGCGGCTTTATCTTATCAAGACGGTCGTAGGCTCCTGTGCCTCTCCTTTCATCATTAGCAGCATCACAGAGCTGCTGAGGTGAAGGGACTGGGAGATCCTGAGGAACTTTTACCAGTCATTAACAGTCTCGGGAACGGCAAGCTATAAAGATGACCCCCACGCCAGTAATCAGTGAAAGAAAAGCATTTGACTACACCCATGTAAACAATTAAAGACATGAATGCAAACATGTCCTGCAATGTCAGATCAATCCATGGGATCGAGGGTGTTGAATGATGTGTTGAGCCACAGTTGTTGGTGTTTTTGAAGTATTGTCTTCAAAACAGAGTTGGTAAAAAAAGAGTTGAAACAACTGTAGGGCTGTGTACGTAGCAGTACGTATGAGCTGGGGTCCTGGGTCTGAAGGTGGGCTGTGGTGGTGTGATGTCTGGAACTGTCCTGCTGCTCCACTCCATGTGGACACTTGCTCACTGGTGCAGATGTAGCTGGCTCCCAATCCATATCTACATCACATTTCCTATAATGTGAAAATAAAGAAATAACAGTAATTACAACTAATGTTCTGAATGCGAAGCCACCGAAAAATATTAACAAATGTGTAGATATTACCATAGATATTTACATAAATACAATAAAAGGTGCAAACTTGTAATGCAGTATTTACTCAAACGTTTTCTTTTGCAACACTTCTTGCAGTAAATGTGGTGTAACATTAGCTGTGGAGCTCTCAGCGAGCAGAGTAGAGAGCAGGGTTGCCTTTAGATGAGAGACAACTTTGTCTGGCTCATTTAGTGTAACGTTAGCATGATAGCTTGGTGAAATTAGCAAGCTAAGGTTAGCTTAGCGAACTATCCATTCTCTAAATTAGTAAACATTGAAATCATCAAAACACTCTTCAACAGTCAAACTGAAGCAGACGGTGAGATCCAGGTCACAGCCTGTCTAAATATACAGTAACGTTATATACGTAAAATACTCACTTGTCGAGAGTAATGTCTCCTCCCTCTAGGACCATGTCCTCTGCCACGGAGTCGAGACATTTCACTGTCTTTCTCAGACATTTCCTCCTCTGACTTGTCGCTTTCACGTTGCCGAGTACATTCCTCCACTGCTTCTTGGAGGGTATATCCCATATCTTCTTGACTTGCTAATTTTCGCCATTCTCAACTTCTCGTTTGTTTTGGTTTAGGATGCAGAAAGTGGTGGGTGGCGTTGTTTTGCCGGTGTTTGCACTACACAGATAATGTTTAGGATTGTACTCATTGAGATATATAAAACTGTACTACCCGCGAAAGCATCAGTTCTCCATATTAAAAGTTCATTGGCTATACAAAACGTCAGTCATCGGCACAACCGGTTCGCGATTGGCACAAAATAAAGCGGGGCGTGCACCTTCTTTCACCACAGGCACTCGTTGGCTATTCTAGGCTGTAGACGAGACCAGGAAGGTCCTATTGGTTCAAGTGAGGTGTCAATCGAAAGGTCAGAGTGCAGGGGCCATTTTGATAGTAGATACCGGCAAAAAAATATATGCAAACATGATTTACTCCAGGAAATACAGTAAAATATTAACTAACTGCCGCAAAATTTGAAATTTAAAAACAGCTGTCCGTGGATATATTTTAATGTCATAATATGTTTGGACTAAATTGTTTACTGGATTTGATCGTCTGGACCTTTGTCAATGTAACAAGACCGTTTTTGTTAGAATATTATGGATCTGTGGATTACAATGAGGCTTCAAAGGTGAGTTACCTCAATTTTGTAGTTGTTTGTTACTCAGACATAGGCGATGATTGTACCTGCTGTTGTTATCGTGTCTTGAAATAGTTTGTATCGGTGAAATCACAAGAGTTGTAGCTTTCCAAAGATGTGTTGCATGAGTAACTACTTAAAAATAGGAGTTGTATACATAGCATCACGTGTTAAAAAGACGCCGACGGCCCGCCCACGGGCCGTCGGAACGTTAAGGGTTAATATGTCTCCTGTAGCACATGCCAGCACTTCAGACACTGATAGCAAGTTCTCAAACAAAGCCTCAGGCTGCCAAAACTATAACTGATATCACTCAAATGACATGATCCTGAGCAGCACAAGGCCTTTTTGAACGTATAGGTATAAAAGTTATATGGATAAACATAAAAATGTGGGCGATTTAAAAAAGTGCTTCATTCTGCTCTTCGCTGGAAAATATGCAGGACTTTTGTCATTGTGGTGGATTGAGGAAAATGTGTTACTCTCATCATTTGGAAGCTTGCTGAGCCCAAAGTATAAGACATATCGCTTAACTGTATACATTTTCTGAAACTAGACAAAAATACCTACGTTTTGATGTATGAACTGTGTATGACAAGTAGATATTGTGGGCGTGAGAGCAATTTATTGAGAAGGAACTAAGATAATTTTTTCGAAGCTTCACCCTCTAGCTATGACATCATCCACTCTAGCTCACGCAAAACACACTCTGTTTAATCGATAAAATTTCCTGAAATGATAACTAAACTTAAATAGCTTTTTCACAAAAACTGTAAAAGGTATCAAACTGAAAAGCCCTCATTCACTTCAATGTTAAAAGAAAGTGTTAAAAAGCTTAAAATGTTAAAAAGTGTAAATAGTAGAAAGAAAGTTGAAGAAGTCCCATCATTAGCTGAAAGAGCTGAACATTTGAAAAGTTGAATGGTTTAAATAGGTGAAAGTATGCAGAAGTTACAGAGAGCCAAAAAACGTACGGAAGAGGGAATAATAAATAAAATCGAATAACAATAGGTAAAACAGCATTCCCCCAATAAAGAACCGAATAACAATAGGTGGAATGCTGAAGAACAGCATTCCCCCAATAATAAAGAACCGAATAACAATAGGTGGAATGCTGTAGAACAGCATTCCCCCAAATAAAGAACCGAATAACTATAGGTGGAATGCTGTAGAACAGCATTCCCCCAACTAGAAAATGCATTTCCTGCAGAAAATGCGTGGGAATGCTGAATAGCTGAATTGCTAAAGCTAAACTGGTTGAATAGCTTAAATCCGTAAGAAGAAGTTGAAGTAGTGAAAATAGTTGAAAAAGCGGAAATCGTTTTAATAAGTATGAATTTCATTAAAAAGTTAAAAGTTTATGCTAAACTGAACTGTTTGCTTTAAAGGTTGAATAATGACAAAATATGTAGAACATTGTGAGGTCTGAGTAGATTTTCTAACTGATAATGACTCACATATGCAGAAACATGAAACAAATGAATACTGTAATACTGTTAAAGATGAAAGTTGAAAAGGCTGAAAGAAGAAAAAATTTTATTATTATAATAGATATAAGATAAACAAAACAATAAAAATTAGTTTTAAAATAGGAGAGAAAGAATAATAAAAAAGATGTGAAATATATTAGGTGAAAAGAATGGGGCTGAACAAGAAGAAGAGAGAAAAAAGGAGAGAAGAAGAAAAGAAGGAGAGAAGAAAAGAAAAAAAAAGAGAAGAGAGGGGAGAGAAAGAGAATAAAGAGAGAAGGAAAAAGAGGAAAGAGAAAAAGGAAAAAAAAAGAAAGAAAACAACAACTTTGAATATAAAAATGACAAAAAGTGTAAAGTTTAAAGATTTTGTATTATCAACCATATCCATTTCGTAGAAAAAACCATAAAGAGCTGAGAAGTGGATATATTGGCTGAAAAGAAACGGGCTATATACATGGATGAAATCACAAATGACCCTGGAGGGAGAGACAGAAGAAGGAAGGCAGAGAGGGAGTGAAAGAGAGGAAGGGAGGGAGAGAGAGAGAGACAGACAGAGAAGGAGTGATGGAAGGAGAGAGAGATTGAGAGAAAGGATTGGGGGGAGGGAGAGACAGAAGGAGGGAGACTAAAAGGAAGGAAGGGGGGGAACAGAGGACGGAGGAAGTCAGAGAAAAGAGAAAGGAAGGAGGGAGGCATAGAGAAAGAGAGGGAGACAGGAGGGAGGGAGACAGACAGATAAGGAGACAGACAGACAGACAGACAGACAGACAGAAGTGGAACGCATATAGCCGTATAACTATGATCATAGTCAGTCTAGTTAGTTGACTCCTACAGCAAGCCTGGAGTAATCAGGTAGACTGGCTGTGAAAGGGTTTGTCATGGTTACTATAGGGCCTGTGGCCATGTTTATCCAGCTTTTCAGACACAGAGCAAGCTCTGAAAACACTGGTAAAACTATAACGGACTAATCAGTCAAATGACGTGATCCTGAGCACCACAAGGCCTTTGTGAACATATCGGTATAAAATTTATGTTGATAAACTTAGAAATGTGGGCATATCAGCGATTTAAAAAAGTGGTTTGCTGTGCGTTTTGCTGGGAAATGCAAAGAAAGTTATACAGGAGAGTGAATGGAGGGAGTTGTGTTACTCTTGTCGTTTGGAAGCTCAACCAGCCAAAAGTAAAAGGCATATCACAGAACTGAGCAGATTTTCTGAAACTAGACAAAAATACCTACGTTTTGATTTATAAATTGTGTATGACAAGTAGATATTGTGGGCGTGAGAGCAGTTTACAGACAAGGAACTAAGATAATTTTTTCGAAGCTTCACCCTCTAGCTGTGACATCATCCACTCTAGCAAGCGCAATACACACTCTGTTTAATCTATAACATTTCCTGAAATTATCACTAAACTTAAACAGCTTTTTCACAAAAACTGTTAAAGATATCAAACTGAAAAGATACGTTTGGATAGCTGAATATTTTGTGAACATTTTTAAGTTTGTTTGGCGTCTGTAGGTGAAAGTATGAAGGAGCTGAAACTTTTGGGAGCGGAAGAAGATTTTATGGAGTTGAAGGCTGCTCTCATTCACTTCAATGTTAAAAAAAAGTGTTAAAAAGCTTAACATTTTAAAAAGTATAAATAGTAGAAAAAAACTTTAAGAAGTCCCATCATTAGCTGAAAGAGCTGAACATTTGAAAAGTTGAATGGTTTAAATAGGTGAAAGTATGCAGAAGTTACAGAGAGCCAAAAAACGTACGGAAGAGGGAATAAAACGAAGAATAATAAAGAACCGAATAACAATAGTTGGAATGCTGTTGAACAGCATTCCCACTAACTAGAAAATGC